>NC_065509.1:7534246-7548157 GCF_006386435.1 Epinephelus moara | reverse complement strand
GGATGGCTGCTTTCCTACACAACAGTGAATGGCTTACTCAATTTGTGAAGCCACTGTTGAGTTGCTACTTGCCAATTAGCTCAGAGTGGTAGATGACCATCTTAGGTTCCAGAGGTTGTGGATTCAAGCCTCAACTGGTGCAGAATCCACATTGTAATGTAAACATCTTCTTGTGCTCCAGCTGATTGCTTAAAATTGCCTGAGCGTGACTGATCACTGTGCAGCATCTTCATGTCTTTTTTCTGCTAGAAAATCTGCCTTCTCATGCTTGAAAATAAACCAAACTTTGAAAATCTGCCTTCTCATGCTTGAAAATAAACCAAACTTTGTACAAAGATCCAGTGTCAATACTTCAGTGTGAAACCATCTGAGGCTTCTCACTTTGCACATAGCTCAACTAGTTAAACATCAGTTTTTCACTTATGAAGCAAATCAATCATTGTTAAAATAAATTACCAACATCTCCATGCTGTCTAGATGCAATATGTGTATTTTCAGATTTTTGTTTCGATAACTGAATTTTTTACAGTGGTTCAAAATCTGCTTTTCCATGCATGGATGGCTGCTAAACCTGCACGTCTGGCTTAGTCAGTTTGTGAAGCTACACATGAATTGTCACTGACTAATTAGCTCAGTGAGACAGAAATTGATTCTTAGTCTCAGAGGCTGTGAGTTCAAGCCTCAGCTGATGCAAAAGGCAGATTATGTTGCTAAATGTCTTCCAATTCTTCTGCTTGTTGCTCAGAATTGGCTAAAAATGCCCGGACCCGATCTTCTGCTTGTTGCTCAGAATTGGCTAAAAATGCCCGGACCCGACACATCGCTGCGCAGCAGCTATAATTTCCTTTAATACTTCTGTCTCTCCTAATTGAACTGAAGGCAGCAGGTATCTGTTCCATCTGCAGTCTCTAACTGGAGTGATGTTGCGCACTGTCAAACCATAATTACACTTACATTTTGTGCAACCAGCATCAGACTGTTGTAAAATAACCACAGGCGTGTTGGGGACAGCATGCTTTTAAATCAGTTAACACAGCTTCACAAAAAAAAGTGAATCCTTTGATACTTTTTGCTCTGCTTCTAACTCCCAGGACTGCTCATTCCTGTCAGTTTTTTCACCAACTGAATCCATCCTAAACACCAGTTAACCATAGTAAGGGCTGCATATTATCTTTTTTTTTTAGACAAGACTGGCCATAATTTGGAGCTCGACCCTTTTTAATTATAATACAGGTAGACTGGAGGCTGTGATGAGTATCATGATGTGACAGACACTGCTCGGGTTCCAAAGTAAAGTTTAAAAATGATTTTTGTCCCAAGTCCCAGACAGCAGTAAGTTTCCTCTGAGGATAACTCTCTGCAGGGTTCCTAAACTGTCAGTGTGTCATGAGCTCTGTGATTAAATGGGGTGAAAGTAGTGAATGTAATGAGTCATGACTGTCACAGATGTTAATACACTCACCTATTATAATGTGTTCTTTTTAATCCTACCCCATGTCCAAGTGTGCCACAGGTGCGCCAAGGGAGCCTGACCACGAAATTACTAAAAGTCTGTTTGGCACTCTCCTGACACACTTTACACGCTTCCATTCTATTTTTTTTTTTTTAATTTCATTTTAGTTCATTTTGTAAGTACACAATATCATTTCATTTACTTTTCCATTTTTCTGAAGTCTAGTTTTAATTTTTATTTCAGTTAACTAAAATTTTTTTTTTTTTCACACCTAGATTTGTGTTAAATTTGAGTTTACTTTAATAAACCTTTGTGTGTAGTACACACCCAAAGGAGAACACTTTTTTCCAAGAGAGACTTTGGATATTGAATCCAAAGTATACTGGAGCACACAAACCAGAGGCAACAATTCTTATTAAAAAGACTAACATTTGGAAGCCAGACGGGTCTTCAGTAGAGTCAGACAATATAGAGACTCACATTCACTTATCAGAATACTTTTTTTTTTTTTTCATTCAACTGGTTACTTGTAAAGTTGTAAATCTAAGAAATGTATTTACTTCACTGCACATATTTCTCTTTCTCTACATTATCAGCTACTATGCAGTCCCTGATGGGCTGCTTCCATGCAAAAAGGGTTTGGTCAGACATAAAGTATAGATCTATAGATACAGTTCATCTATAATTCAGCAAAAAACAAAAACAATGCACAAGATTCCCAAACATTTTCCTGGACAAAATTTCAAAATGTATCCGTGACTCTTCAAGGCCCCACAACCACGTGTTTTTATTTTGTTCGTCTTTTTTCTCGCCCGACTTGCCTGGCATTTTTCAGTTGTATCAGATTCAAGCTTCATCCAAACATAATGTCCACAAGCTGGCAAACCTAAGGGGGGATACGGAATGTGGGGAAAAAATGGAAAAATCGACAACATAGTAAATGAAACATCACACAATGACACACATTTGAGCTACATTATGTCGACAGCTACAGAAAATAAATTTGCCGATATGTTAATTCCACAAAAGATTACTGTAATAGTGTTCTTACACATGACAATTTTTTTCCAAAACTTTTAATGATTTGTACTAATTTCATGACTTTTCCAGGTTCCAGGACCGTGGGAACCCTAAATGTACTGAAGTAATGGGAGAAAGAGAGACGCCCAGTGTCCACAAATTAGTAAGGAAAACTGACTGAAATGTCATAACCTTTTGGTGACTAAAAGTGGACTTCAGTGTTTTGAGATTTTGACTTAAATTAGATTGAAAATATGAGGGATACAAATGTTTAAAAAATGAAACTTGTAAACATTTTTGTCTAAAGACAAAGACTAAGTTTAAAATAGCTTCCAAAATGAACACTAAAAATGTTCATGTGTAAGCAACTCCACATGCCTCACATATCAACATTGAATTAATGCTGACTTTTTGTGCAAACACAGTTGAGACCATCCACCATAAACCAATCACATCCTTCTATTACTCAGCTGTCTGCAACATCTTGTTGATCTCCTTAATTATTTGTCTTGAGAGAATTAAACCCCTTCCTGTGGCGAGTGGCTATTGTAAAACTGTGATAACAGCCCTGTGGTGTCCTGATACAGGAGAGTAATGGACTTGGTTGGAGTGAGATCTGATCATCAGATTGTCTCTTTAATTTCTTAGTGTTTAACAAGTGTAATTGCTATTATTGCTAAAGCCATTCATTCTTTTAAACCTCAGCCAATCAAGATTCCAATGTTTTGTTTCGCTGCTGAAGATCAAGATGAACTGTGTGACTCCTGCATCGTCTTCAGTTACAGGTACAGTAACAAATACTATACAAAATGAGCTGTCTTTTTCTCTCTGTTGGTTAGAGATGGGTATCCTTATCCACCCCTACACATGGGCAGGTAACACATGAAACAACAGGAGACATGATGAAATATTTCAAAAGAACACAGCTCTGTGAAGCTGTTGGTGACTCAAAACAAAACACAGAAGCTAATGGAAAAGATCTGAGCTTTTGGCCATGTGGAGAAATAGCACATATACAGTACAGCACTATGGCCTATACTCCAAACTAAATTTGTTTTAGTATAATTACTGTGTTTGGGTACCAACACCCAATGCCAATATGGCACTGATTCTAATATGACCAGTCACAATGCAGATTTTGGTGCAGGATAGTGAGTGTGCAGTCACGAGAGAGAGAGTGTGTATGTAACAGTAACGTGCGACAGTGAGGCTGTGTTGACTGAAGCATGGGGTATTAGGTTAACCTTCAACAGTTATTTGTCAGTGAATAAATGCTACAACTCCGAAGGACTCCCATGTCTTGCTGCCACCTGTTGATTAAAGTGAAAGGGAGTTAGCCCCAAACTTTGCGACTGAAATTAGTTTTGACTGGACATCGTCCATTCCTTGACGTCCACCCCTGATGCTCTTGACTGAGAAACTGTTTATTTCAACAGCTGTACAAATGTAATTGCTGTCAGATTCATATATCAGCATGATCTCATCCCAACTTGTCAAATATCGCTGTTTTGTCAGTGGACATTCACATCTACCTATGACGCACAAGGTATCCTCCTGCGTCTGTTATTGATGTTCCGAGATGCTGTCTCAAGTCCAAAACACACTGGCGGCGTCACATGACGGTGGAGTCATTGACATTCTATTGCGCACTCCACTCCGCTAGGTGGGGGTAGTGTGCCGACGGTACCAATGTGAGTTGCTTATTATCATATGACGATAGATGGCACCAAAGTTCTTCTTCTTTGCTCTTCAACAGAGCTGCTACTATGGGAGCTGGGAAGTACAAAATAGGCTTTTTCTCTGAAAAATAAGCGTTTTTTCAAGGGCGCCAATGCTGGAAAATAGGACAATAGCAAGAAGTGCCGCGGCGCGTCATGTTGACGCATGTCGACATGCCGCCGGTGTGTGTTTGTAAATAGAGAACAACAAGAGCATCTATTTTGACACGTATCGTACGGCGCCGGTGTGTTTTGGCCTTCAGTTTGCGCTTATTACATGCGTCGTGTCTTTTCCGTTTTTACAGGAAATGCATAGTTTCTTCTTGTTAGATGCATACAACTTACAACGCCAGTAAAACACCTCATATTTACGTACGTATATGCATATGCAAAAAAAGCAAGGTTTAGAAAAAAACATCATGGTGGCGAGAGGCAAACAGCAGGTTCCCAGGTGAAAGTCTTGGGTTGGTTGGACCCATCTACATCTCCTCCTAACAGCCCTATAGGGATTTTCCAGCTCCTCACATAATGTTGTAACTGGCAGCCTTTAAAAACTGACGCTGCCTGACAGTGTAATAAACTGACACCACCCAGGAGTGCATCATATCGCTGTGAAAGGTGACTTTTTACATCAGTGTCACTAAAATGAGTGACAAAGTGGTGGTATTTGTCGACTTGGGAATGAGTAAGTAATTAGTAAATAGCTGGAAAGCAAAGGTAAGTGGGAAACAAAACAAACTATTTTGAATTTACCTAACAGTGGAGGGGTTTTTGTTTTATGGTCTCCCAGTGTGGGTGTGTGTATCAGGGTCTGGAGGGAGACTGTGTCTGGCAGCCCTCCATAGCCCAGGACTGAGCAGAGTCACCAGTGCAGAGGGATTTTGGCCTTTGATTTTTCAAAATGTGATAAAAGCAGTTAATTTCACAGTAAAATGTTAAAAGACCACTCCACCAGCTTAACACATGAAGTTGAGTTAACTCGTCATGAGGAGCCCCACTCAGCCTGTGAAAGCTGTTGTGTTGTCTGGCTCTGGAGGAGCTGCCATCAGGTTTGACTGAACTTATGCCTGGAGACCGTACATTTAGAACAGAAAGCCTGCATTGCAAATTTGAGGTGATATGTGTGAAAGACAAGGACATTCTCCAGGCAAGGGCAATCTAAATATAGGATCCATTGTTTTAAGAGTTTGACTCACACTAGGGGCAGCTGCTGGAGTGTCCCTTTACCATAAAAGACACACTATCCAGGAACATGCACCTCAGTGACTAATGCAAAGAAGCATTATGTCTTTGACCACATGCAGGTGATGCTGTACTTGATCAAGACTATGTTAAGCAGCCTGAAGCACAGAGCGCTGATTAAAGACAAGTGTTGCAATTTGCCATTGCATTAATGCATCATATGTAAAGCATTATAGAGGCTCTTTGACAGTAACAGCTGGGGGCCCACTACATACTCCTTGTGAGGTGCACTGGTCATTAGAAGCTGGACATTAAAACAGACTGTTTCTGTACTTGGTCTGCCACAGACATCATCTAACAGGGCTACAGCAGCACAGCAGTTACACACTATACTAGAAGCCATAATAGTGTATTGATTGACAACATGTAGCAAATCAGATTCATAAACGGATATTATTTATTGTTATTCCCATGCTTCTGTACAAATTGGGTGACAATATCTCATCCGTCTTGTACTTTCCTCTGTTTGTACCACATTTTACAATGTGCTCTGGCAATGTGTTTCAATATGGTCATGCCTCTTTGAACTGAATTGAATAGTATATTTTACACATTACAAATAGATTATACACATAAATGTCGATGTCGATATATAATGTAATGAGACTGAGGCTTTCTCCCAAGACTGTATTTGGGTGGGACTTAAACAGAAGTTGTTATTTTAAGCCGGAAATTGATATGGGTGATTGAAAATTGCTGTATTTATTATTTATTAAAAAACTATTTACAGAACAATCTCAGGATTGAGCTTCAGATAATTTTTGATCGGAAGAGTAAGGGACTGACCACAGCTACCCAGATGAGGATTTCTTTCATCACAAGTACGGATATTGACACAATTTATTTGGATGATACTTGTACTTGTAAAAAAGTACATTATCTGTAGTTAATACTTGTTTCATCCGAGTATTCGGCTCAACCCTAGTAGTTATGTAATCAACAATCAAATCAGATCATGATTGAATGTGTTTTGTTATAGCTGTAGTGATTTTACTCATGGTTTATGCAACGCTTAAGTTATATCATATGTATAAATAAAGGTAAGCTGTTCCCCGGCCCACCTATTACCAAGTTAATCATTGTTGTCAAGAACTAGAACACTTTCCAACCTGGACCAAAAATTGTGTTAATTAGTGAGCTTTTAAGTTGTTGGTAGGTAGATTAGGTCTTACCTTTAGACAGAGTCAGTGAAGCTGTCTGTTAAGCTGTTTCCAGTTTTTGAGTTAAGCTAATTGGCTCAAGCTAACTCTTGTCAAATTGCATTCTTTTTAAAGTGTTGAACTGCCCCTTTAACCATGATGACAATCTTTACCAATCCAGAACCAAGTGCTTTGAGATGCCATGAAGAGATATTTTAGGGAAAAAACAGCAGATGTGCTCACTATGAAAATTGTAACTTTGCAGACACATTAGTTAAAAATGTGTCTTCATTACGGTGATAAATGTAGAGCAGTTATCCAAACAGCAATACATTTCTTTCAAATTTGTATTTGCTGTTGCAAATTAGTAGTATACAAACCTAAGTTTTAGGAGACAGGGTTGCATTTTCAAATTGAGTTACAATTGACCTGAAGCGGCGTCCAAGTATTTTATTCATTCTGAAACACAGTGCGAATAAGACTGATCTGTCCATACCTGAGTCCATAAAGAGACACCTATCTAAAAAGACAATTCCTTGAGGATGTTTTACATGTAAGTGGTAAAATAATGGACAAAAAACTCGGTATTGGCCAGCATCAATGTAAAAATATACATGTGCGTATCGGCCGTGAAAACCCACCTGTATCGGTGGAGCCCTGCAATGTGTGCTCAGAGAGCGCGATGGGAGTGTACTTGTGTGTCCATGCATGCGTGAGTGGACTGTCAGTAGTCACAGCAGTGCCAGTACTTCATATTCATGTCTCTCTCTCTCCCTCTGTCTCTTCGTCTCTCCCTCTTTCTTTCTTTCTTTTTCCCTGCGTCTCTCTCACCTGTTCATTTGTCGCTGCTTGACAGTTCTCATTATTGCCTTGGCACTAGCTCAGCATGTCCTGCCAAAGCAAGACACTGAAATGGAATTTGAGAAAGAGGGAGTGTGTGGGAGATTGTAAATGAAGAAAGGGAGGAAGATGCTGACAGAGAGAGAGAGAGAGAGAGAGAGAAATGAGAATCAGGAAAAAAAGGGGAATCAAATGAGCAAAAAGGGAAAAAAGACAAAGAAACAGGGAGTGGTGTTAGAGAGCGAGGGATGCTGCAGCATAATTAAAAGTACTTAACTCTCGCCAGAATGACAATGAAGAAGCACAAACAACACTGACAAAGGTATTAACATGGACACGCATACCTCTACACAGACAAACACCCACACTGACAACATGGACACCAAGCCACAACCGCCGAGCATCAAGAGGGCCACACTGTACACACCACAGTCTCATTCATACACCAACATGACAGGAGCACAGGACTTTATTCTAATTAAAGGTGACTGCTCTGACACTGTCAGACATCGAGGTTAGCACTACTGAAGGCACTGACTGTCATTTACTTATTTATCTACTGTGATGTATACTTATCCAGGGATTGCCTGTTGTAGTTGACGTTTCTGTCAGTGTTGCTCACTTCTTTTTCTACCCATCCATGGTAGCGACTTTTTTTTGTCTCTTTTATTTAAAAACTTGGGGAGCAGTTGTAATGTTCCTTACACCCCAAACTACAAGGTTCGTCTGTGAATTTGAAAGTGCTTACTGAAATATAGTTTATTGATAGAAAAAAGTCCATTTCATTTTCTCCATGTTTGGTGACTAGAGGTATTCATGAAGAACGCAAGGCGACATGAACAATGACAGCTGGACTTTTGTGCAGTCCATGGACTTTAGAATCAACAAAACAAACACCGGCTGCACATAGGGCCATTTGCATTGTTGTGTTTGATAAAAGGTAAAAGAGAAGTTAACAACAACTCTTAAGGTGCAGAAGGAACATCGTGCGCAACTAACCTTGAGTAGAAGCTGAAGATTGCACTTTGTAGAAACCCTTTAAGACATAAAAGGGATAGTGCACCCACAAATGCTTGCACGCGAGACCAGCGAAAGCACATAAACACACATGAACCCATGTCTCACGGTCTCGCGGCAGTTAGAGCTACAGGCTATAATGAGGCTAAAAACAGAGTTCAAATGATGTCTTTTCAAACAGCTTTTTGTGTCAGGGCATCAGGACACTTGGATCACTACAGACGAGCAGCATGGAGATATTTTGTGGTTTCAATTATGTGTTTTTGGACGTTTGAATCTGGGGCGCCGTCAGCCTCTATTAGGTGAAGTTGTGTTGCTACCCACTCTCCCCTGGGATCTCCGCAAGTGTTGTGAGGACTCTAAAACTTCATCTGAGCCTCCAATGGCATATGGGTGAGTAGATAATAGCTGAATTTTCATTTTTGGGTGCACTATCCCTTTAAGAGTTGAATTCAATCAACAGATTCTGGATGAGTTGTCAATTATTCCAAATTACAATAATGACGTGTTTTAAATAGCTTTAGGTCTGGCTGGCTCGTTCTCAATAGCAGCGGCAGCTGTCTATGTTGGAGTCAAGACCACCTAAACCAAGACCAAGTCCCAACCAAGACCAGAGTGTATAAAGGCAGGAACAAGGGACGTCTGGTGTCGGCTGGGTTTGGCCTGCTGCTAGCAGGGCAACAGCACACAACACTGTGAGCACACCTTATTAAGAACACAGAATGCAAGAAAAAATGAAAGCTGAAATTAAAAGTTCCTGTACAGAGGACCCCAATATTTAGACATTATAAAGAATGCATGAAATCATGTGGATTCCAGTCTAATAGCAGCATTAACACCAGTGACAGCAGAGACTCAGTGACAATGCAAGACAAAAAAACTGACTCAAACAAAAGATTTCTGAAGTAGTATAAAGCCCATACAGCTGGGACCAGACCCAGTATTCACTTTGATGGGACTCTGTGTGTGTGTGTGTGTGTGTGTGTGTGTGTGTGTGTGTGTGTGTGTGTGTGTGTGTTTGCAGAGTAACACTAAACAAAGCAGAGGCTAGATGTCAAAGTCTGAATGCTGTTGGTTATTTCCTCTGTGAGAACACACAATACGCTCACTGTATGCACACATATGCTACACATATGCATGAGAAGGATGCATTTACGGGGAGTTTAACTGTATTCTGTATTCACGCTATATACACAGACACAGACACACACACACACACAAACACACACACACACACACACACACACACACACACTCAAAAAGGCGTTATTGATTATGATGAGTCCTTCATCCTTTCAGGTTATTAAATTATTGATCAGAGACAAAGACTTTTAATGGAATCCAAATGCCTTGGTGTGTGCGTGTGTGTAAACGTGTAGCTGTATTTGTGTATATGTGTGAGTAGATTTCTGATGTGTGTGTTTGTGGATAGAGAGAGCTGAGAACACAGCTAAGCTCTAGTCGCCATCTCCGTGTTTACACTGCCTTTACTCCATCATCTCAATCTTGACTGATGACGCAAGCGTGAGCACACACACACACACACACACACAGACACACACACACACACACACACACACACACACAATTATACAAGTACACACAGAGGGGTTTGGATATATGACAGGATTGAACAACAGGGGAGCTGATCATTAACCCTTTTTCTGTGTTGGTTCATGCTTTGATAGTGTTTCTCTATTTCAGTTTTTTTCTCTTTCTATCTCTCTTGCTCTCCCTCTCTCTCTCACACACACACACACACACACACACACACACACACACACACACTTTGTCCCTCAGTCTTGTCTCTTGCTGAGCTTCTCTCTTCTCTTGTCTGTCGTCCTGCTGGTTTCCCTATTGGCCAGGCCTCTTACGCTCACATCAAAACAACTCTGAGACGATGATGCCACTTCACAGTCCAGGTAAGAAAAAGAAATGACATGTCAGGAGTGGACAGAATGCAAAAATCTAAAAGAACTGGGAACTTTCATGGAGGCTGTAGGTTTTCCAATCTTTTTAAAACGTAAGGCCTACATGGAAAGCTGAAGATCATCTATTCAAAGCAGACTTTCACAATATTTACCATAATTTTCCTCAGGCTGTTCAACCAAGTTAGTTCAGGTGTGGAAGAGGAAGGGGGCCCCGGGCTATTCTTGGATCAGGCAAGAGGCAAGATGGCTACACGCTGCTTAATTTGCTAGCTGGGTGGACTTGCTTTTCTCTGAGGGGGTGAAAACTAAATCAGATGTGCAATGAAAAACTCCAAACACTGCATTTCACTGCATTGGTGATTCTTAATAGGTGCAATATGCTAATTACATTCTACTTTTGTATTCCGTCAAATTTTGGTTTCAGCCTTCAGGTGAAATCAGTTACATGACAAAAGGCGTTGGAGACTTGGCCATATTTGTGTGCAACACATTCAATTTAAAGGTCCCATACTGTCATATGCTGTAGATATATAACAGATACCATACATTTATTTCGATGAAGAAGTATAGAGGAATAATTGTTTAGTCTGATGAAAAAGTGTATATCAGTGATGTCTTTATGTATCCAGTGCAGGGGTAAGTCCAGGATATTTTTAGCTTAGCTTAGTTTAGCTAGCACAAAGACTGTAGACTGACCCGATGCACTATATTTACCTTCTCATTTTAGCTGAGTGTACATTGTGCCATTAAAAATGAAACAAAAGATGTAGCCTACTGTCCCTAGCATTAACTAAATCCCAAAATGCAATAGAGTGCTCCAGAAATAAGTCCTAAAACCTGGACTGAGTTAGCATTTTAGCATTCATGGTTCCCTCGTCTCAACGTCAATGTTTTTTTTTTTTTTAATGTGTTTTTGCTTAGATGCCTGTAATAAAATCAGTGGTTAACACAAGCTTCAGAGACTTTCACGTTTTGTTCTACCACATAAAATATGTCGTTAGATACCCCACTCATGAAGTTTGTAGCCCAGCTTTAGCTTTTTACTTCTGGCGATTGCATTTAGGCTTCAAAAAATCATGAAAGTGGTGTTTATTTGTTATGTTAAAAAGGTCATTGGTATCGGCCAATATTGGCTTTAAAATGAACTATCTGCCAACAAGCTTTTTTTCTCACTTTGCACAATGAACAAACATTACATACATTGAAAA
Source organism: Epinephelus moara (assembly GCF_006386435.1). NCBI lineage: Eukaryota > Metazoa > Chordata > Actinopteri > Perciformes > Serranidae > Epinephelus > Epinephelus moara. Next base: position 7,536,589 of record NC_065509.1, on the reverse strand, counting down.
GCACTCTATTTCATGTCTCATCTGCTGGCGGGCCATCATGATCAGTATGAATGCATAATATGATGTTAATTCCTTTACTGAAGAGACTTAAAGGTACGATCTGGAGGATTTTCAAACAAAACAAAATATAGACATATACAAATGAAATCCTGCTTAATCATCACCTATGGGCTTCTACTCATGTGTGGTGGTGACTCTGTTTGCAGAGCTCCTGCCCTTTAACTGTATTTTGATGTTTTTGTGAGCTCTGACTGCTTCTGGGCGGAGATTTCCCCAGCCAATGAGAGAACACAGGTGCCGTGCCCGAGCGTGTCCGAGCGTGTCCGAGCATGCACCAGCGCGAGCCTTGGCTGAACCTCTTCTGTGAAGCCTTTTTCCGTACCTCTGGGCTCCGTACACCCAGGAGAGTTGAGCCTGATAGGAGGGGCCAAATTTGAATGTGTGTTTACAAACAGCAACTGGAAAATCCTCCAGACCCTACCTTTAATGATCACTAAAATCAGATGGGGAAATAAGTGGAAATATTGAGATCGGTATTACTTATTGGCCAAATAAGTTCTTATATATCGGCATATCAGAAATCCAATCCAAAAAGTCCAATATTGTGCGTACCTTATATGACACTGAATCGTAATTGCGCAAAATCAGAGATGACACAAAATAATGGTTACAGTATTAACTGTCCAAAATCTCAATTTAATTCTCATTTTAGGGAGAGATAGGCAGGCACTTTCTACCATTTCTTGTCTTTGTACTAACCTCGGTTTTACATGTACACTGTATTTTGGACTACTCAGGTCTCAAAATTAAGTGCTAATTATTCAAAACTAATCCTTACCTGGAGTGTGTGGAAAAGGTGGGGGGCAGCTTACCGAGTTAGCTCCATCTTGATATTTTAGTCAATTTTAGGTTGTTGATGGATTCTTGAAAATACTACCAAGTAGGGCTGGGCGATATGGCAAAAAATGTTATCATGTTATATTTTTTCATATTGATCGATCTCGATTTTTGTCACGATATGTAGTTTTTGCTGATTCTGCCAGTTCGGGAAGCATCCTGATTGGAACTTGAAGAAACAAGAGATTCATTGAAACTTAACAATAAAAGTTGAATAAAATAAAACACTAAATAATATGCTTTTCCAATATTGAGAACAAACTGTTTTTACAGGGTATATGCAGCAATCCTGAGGTTAATTTCAATACCTTTTTAAGACTTTTTTAAGACCTTCCAAAAAAACCTTAAGACCTCATCCCCACTTCAAGCTGTCGTTAGCAGCAACGCATCTTTAACTTACTAAACAGTTGTAGTTTGCAATTAAATCTATGGAGCACAAATATACAACAGAACTCAGATAAGATGAGAAGGAATAAAGCTTGAAAGAATAAATTAAACTAAAGGCAGGTTTATTAAAATACACCTTCAGTCATAACAAGTAACACAGCTCTACAGCTCAACATCAGCTATTCAAGGCCAACTTGCTGAAAACAACAACCTTATGGCTAGCCCCTTGCATGTGGGATTTAGGGCTGACCCAAAAAAATTGAAGCTTCAAAGCTTTGTTCGATGGCACAGGATTCGATTGGGAAAAAAAATTGAATATTCTGCCTTTTTTTTCTCTCGTTTTTTGGGGGGACCTTGAACGCAACACTAATCATGCCGTCCCTTTACGGTTGTTTTTTCCCCTTTAGCCATATGTAAACTCAAAGAACAAGAAGCAATGTCAAATAAAAGCTTTAACTTCTTGAAACATTGTATATAAACTTACCGCTTTGAATGCTTCTCACATGGGGTAATGGCTGCAAAACACGACTGGATAGACTGTTGTTTTGCTAATCTGCCGCTAGTGACGCTAACAGCAGATGAAGGGGTCTAGGGCTTGCTAGGCTGTGTGTGTGGAGTCGGGGCAACTTGAGGCCGCATTTAGACTCTCTGTGTGGTCACTGGGATGGTGCCGTCTCATGTGATTGAAAAGGTTTGTGGTGTTTCCCGACCTGGTTGGTACCAACTGCCGGCATATTTTGCAGACCGGCTTCATCTGCTCTGGTGTTGTTTTTGGCGGCCTGTTTTAATTTTAGTTTTAGTCTAGTCTTTGTGTCAAACTGTCATTTTAGTTTTTATTAGTTTTAGTCACGTTCATACTCTTTTTTGTCTAGTCAAGTTTCACTCAACTAAAAGTCTGAGCATTTTAGTCTTATTTTAGTCAGAATAATCCATGACTATTTTCGTCTCATTTTAGTCGACGAAAACTGATGACATTTTAGTCTAGTTTTAGTCAATGAAAATTGTATTTTAGTCTCTTTTTAGTAATGCAATTCTATTATACCCAGTCAATATAGTATA
>NC_065509.1:7531219-7534157 GCF_006386435.1 Epinephelus moara | reverse complement strand
ACAAACTGGAGAGGAGCAAAAATGAAGCGAACACGATCAGGAATTATCAATGATCATCTGATGAGGTACTGATGAGGATGAGGGAGAGTGGAAGCTGAATCCGGCCGTGCCAACATCCAGGTTTGCCAACGCTTCATCAGCCGAACTGGACGAAGTTACACAGCTGCAGATCAATGTAAATACAAAGTAGCTTGTGAGTTTCTGGTGTGTGTGCCGCGTTACCTGGCAACAGACTGGGGGAACTGTTTTTTTTTCGCGGAGCTACATAACATACTTAAATAATTTATTTCATCACCTTTTGTTAACATTACCTTACTCAGCATTGCTGTTTAAGCTGTTGTTGAACTGTTGTATAAAAGCAATATCACAGGAGAGGGAGTGGTGTTGTACTGTATATCATCACGGCTGTAATCCGTCTGCGCAGTGCGACACACAGCCTAGGACACAGAAATACTGCAAAATAATAATAATAACGCGACTAAACATAACGTTATTTCATCTCGTCTCGTTTTGTAATAACGCGACTAAACATAACGTTATTTCATCTCGTCTCGTTTTGGCCAACGAAAATGAAGAGACATTTTAGCAGAGGTTTTATTTTGTAAACCACATTTAGTTTCGTTTTTATTGGTCAACAATATTGCATTATATATTTAATTATAGTTATTGTCACATGACCACCATTTACGTTGCGTCTTGTCTCGTTTTCGTCACGTGATAAAGGTTCGTTGACGACGATATTTAGTCATACTTTTCCTTGACGAAAGCAACACTAATCTGCTCCTCGTCACTTTTGAGGTAACGTTATCCAAACCACTTCCACACAACTGACGTCGCGTTATCTCTTTTTTTCAACAAAATCTTCGGTTCCGGATGATATAGTGATGTCGCTTTCACATTCTGCATTATTTTTGCCGTCCTTGACTTCAGTTTCACTCATTTTTTCTCCTTTTTCCAACTTCTCTCTCTGTTTACCTCCCGTCACAACTGTAGCCACACTTACAATGAGAAGTGGGCGTATCCTGCCTGCATGGCATACGGTAGCCGACAGACTCTGATATGCTGTTGTTGCTCTTACTTTTGCCATATGATATCGATTCAAAACGTCCCATGCTGATAATTGAGATTGATCAAAATTTTATCGCGATCCCGAATTGAGATCGTATGATCGCCCAGCCCTACTACCAAGCACTCTTCCTCAAAAGTCGATACGCTGGAAAGATGTGAAGCTGTAGGAGGGGCCAGGGTTGCACTTCTAAAAACTGGTGTCTCCCATGCTGACTTGACTTGACATTTCTGAGTCTTGTCACTCATTAAATAACTCCAGTGGATGCGTGCATATCTCACTGTGACTTCCTGTTAGAAGTCAGGAACTTTTTGCATTAGATCACCATGTTCATAAAGCAAAACTAGTATTTGTATAAACTGCTTTTTTTTTTTTTTGGTAGGTATAAAATACATATGCTAGGAAAGGTAAGGTTTATTCCGTAGCTCACGCGATTTTGAAGTGATTTCTATAAGTGTAGTTACTTGAGAAGATAACTGTTTCAAACCACATGTAGTTGTTTGTATAATTCATTCATTCATTCATCTTGAATTTCTATGAAGTCCTTTTCAGTATCTGGGTCTGCTGTTGCTACTGCATTATTTATTTCAGTGGTGAAGTGTTTTTTGGGTTAAATGACGGAGGGAAATTGCTCTTAACCTTGATTTTGATTAATCGGGCTACTCTTTGTTGATCAAGCAACCTTGGGATTAGGTAGACTTCTGAAGGGGCAGGGCGTCATTCCAGATTACTATTTTTTGGGGCAAAGATTTGGCAGTTTTGGAACATTTAGAGGCAATGCCCATAACATAACCCCGTAGTTTTTACCCAGCAGACTCCTGTTATTAAGTTTTAAGTAATATTGGGGTTGTCGTAAAAGTGAAATACGAAGTGCGGAAAAACAACTGGGAAATTATTCTGAAACCCGTGGCTCCTCCCACTTCTCCATTATATTGGCATATGATAAATAAAACCAGGTAAGTGTTGTGTGGGTGAAAAAAAGATTGACTGGAATTATGTAAATAGATAGAAAAAAATAGAAAAATCCACAGTGTCTTGGGATTTGAATAAATGAAGATTTTTTTCTTTTCAGCGCACTGGATCTATCTCTGCATTAAACCCACAGAAATAAAACTTTTATGTACTTTTTTATTGTTATTTACATTTAGTCTAAAGTGTCACCGGCTTCATAGGCAATTGGGCAAATTTAATAAAAGCTATGAATGTTCCATTTAAATATTCCCATTAGTGTGTATTTCTTTGAATGTGAATCTGCCCATGAGATTTTGATATAACATGTGATCATGTGTAAAATAATATACTTTTTGAGATACTGAGTCATGGTTGAAAGTATTGACCAAAATTGACCAAACACCGATGTTAAAGCTGCACCAACCAATATCTTTAAATTAAGTATGGATCTTTGTGCAATGTAAAATTTGTCACTTGAAGTGTCAAACCCACACAGAATCATCACTTACTCTGCATTTCACCATGGCTCTACAGAGGAGTGTTTTATCATCAGCTTATTGTTTTGCTTTCATGGCCTGCAACTTTAACATTTCTGTTCATTCTAAAATCAATCAATGGAATAAATGAATGAAAAGCAGGGTTAGACTGGCAATTGATTCCCAGTGGGCCAGTCTTGCGAGGGCCGTTCTCTTTGGGGGATTTTCCGAACTGCGGCATTATTTACCTTTTGTTACTATTTGGAAAACTAAATATAGTCACATGTGTATCCCTCAACAAACCTTGCAAAATCTGTTGCTAGCTCTCCCTGTCAGCTTGATCTGAGCCATTTGAATACACTTACCATGAATACAGTGGTGTGAAAAAGTGTTTGCCCCCTTCCTGATTTCTTACTTTTTTGCATGTTTTCCGCACTTAAATGTT
>NC_065509.1:7525251-7531021 GCF_006386435.1 Epinephelus moara | reverse complement strand
TTTGATGATCTGAAACATTTAAGTGTGGAAAACATGCAAAAAAGTAAGAAATCAGGAAGGGGGCAAACACTTTTTCACACCACTGTATATGGGTGCACTACAGTTGTAGCGTCGGTGTTGTGAACACAGACGTGTGTGATGGCTGGCTTGACCGCAGTTATTTTGAGAACGTACCCTACTTGTGGGCATCGTGTTAGCTATGCATACTATAACAGTTTGTTTCCACATAGGTCTGTGTTCGTATGCGAGTCAACCAAAGTCCATTCATTTCTATGAGAACCTCTGTTATCTCTGATGTGTTTGCAAAATTTCTCCTTCCTTCCTTCTCTTCCTTCCTTCCTTCCTTCCTTCCTTCCTTCCTTCCTTCCCCAAGTACATTGAAAAAAAAAAAAAATCTGCAGCAGATTTTGGACAGACCATATGCATGGAAACAAATTATCTTACAGATGGATTAATGTAACACAGCTCTATTTATACATTTCAACAGCATGTTTAGCTAGCTAGCTAGCATTGGTATCATGCTAACTGTACAACAGATAAAGTGAATGCATACGGGATCGTACACCTTTTAACAAAATATTTCACAATACTGGCGACACATTTAACAGGCTAACCTCCTCACTTATTTGGCACTATGCATTACTACTCCATGTGCATATGTCATAAGATTGGACAGCAAAAACACTCAAAGTCACTTAAATTGACTAAATTTTCTGGCATTGATCATTGATGTGCACTCCTTAGACAATACAGAAAAAAGGACAGATAACAAAATTGTGTGGAATTGAAGCTGAGGCACACACAGTAATACAGAGTGCTGCAGGGATGACATTTAGTTGTAGGCTAACATGGAAGTGAACATCACTGTGGTTCCCAAGACAAAACACCAGTGGCATCTTTTCACTGGATTTTGAAATTATAGCGGAAAATAAGCTCTGGGGCAAACAGGTTATGGCACTTACATGTTTTGTCCAGCATGATAATCTTCACTAATGAACTCTTGTAATTTTTGAAGCTCTGTAGTCTCATTTAGCAACTTGCTAGCAACTGTTTTTTTTTTAAGACACCTCAAAGCACCAAAACTCATGAATGAGGTATTTACTCGTTTATTTTATGTTGTAGAACAAAACGTGAAAGTCTCTTAAGCTTGAGTGACCCAAGATGTTATTTCAGACATCTAACTAAAAACCCATTGACCTTGAGATGAGAGAACCAGAGTGCTAAAATGTTGACTCATATCCAGGTTAGGACTTAGTCCTGCACCATTCTGTTTGATAGCCAGCCTAGCAATGAAAATTATATGTTAAATACTTAGTCAGTGTGTAAATCTAGTGACCTCCTGTGGATAGTCAGCTGGTTCTAATTTAGATCTGTGTTTAAACAATGTTGACAGTTTTGCAATATTTTCAATAAATTGGGTAAAGCAGGCTAATTAGTCAAATGAAGTGTCAGGTCATCCTTATATTAATTCAACTTTTATTTTTTGCTTTCTGTACACACAAACCTGGAGAGAAAAACCTTGTAATTAATTCATTGTTTTACATAGTAAATAAGTAACAATGCAAATAAAAAGAGATTGAGTTTTTTGTTTTTTTAAATTAATGATTCGTTTATCCACAAACATGTTGTGTCAGTTTGAATTTGGTGTATCACTGTATCGTGTATCGCGGGCTGCTATTTGTTGCTTTGTTTGTTGTTTTCTTTAAACTTTCTAACTGGAGCTGTTACAGTTCAAATGCAGCACATGTGGCCTCTGACCATGATTCCTATAATTTTTAAGGTTTATCAGGGATGCTATTAGGACCATATCCAATTATAATCACTTTGATTATTATGATTATTGCTCGACTGTGCCATTTAATTGGACTACTATCCTTGTCCCAGAGAGAACAAAAAGAAATCAAAGCACTCAAACACTCGTGAACATATATTAAATTGATTGGCCATTCTCATGCACTATTCTTCCATTTTCCTATGAAATGTAGTGCACCAAAATTCGTACATGTCCCATGTAATGATGAGCCAGTAATTTGTGCATGAGCAACGTATTTTGGACGGCTGCAATCATGTGACCAATGCGCTGACAAGGAGTAAGGAAGGAAGGGGTCCGGTGAGGAGGCAGGTTGAGGCAGTGGATGAGTCACAAAAGACAGGACTTTCCCAAGAGAGGTGCTCCGAGCGGTGTAAACTGAATCATTTTAAGGTTTCTTTTTCTAAACCTAACCTCTGTAATTTAATGTTAATAACATAACTTTATGTTAAGAAGGTAAAATCCTTCTTGGGGTGCAAATTTGTGGGATATCATACAAACAGTTGTGTGTGCATTTCCATAGGAAATCGTACAAACTGTGAGGATACGCTGAAATTAAATGTGGAATTACATGGAAGATCTGATTTCCAGACATGTACTGCTTTACAACAGAGCATGTCTTTACTTTGTCCACAGCAAAAGCTGTGTTTGCATGTGAATACAGGCTTTAGGCCAAGCTGAGCTGTTGCAGAGGTTTTGGTGTGGACCATTGAAATAAACTCTGCTGCTGAAAACACAAATTACTGTTGTCATCTATTGTTGGAGCTATCTCTATGGACACTGCTGTCTGTCTGTCTGTAAAATCCTCCACCCTGCTGCTCATTTTTTTCATCTTTCTGTGTGTCTGTTTGGTTCTTGTGATGTCAGAGCTCGCCATGCCTCCTACTGTGCAGAGTTTGATTTTGAGACGGGAAATGATGCAAGTGAGAGCAAGTAAATAAACCGGTTATATACATTATCTGCTCCCCATTTTGCTTCCCTCTCTGTTTTGATTGCATACACACTAGAACAAAGCACGCTGAGACATAAACCGTATACTTTAGCTTTTCACATGGCATAGTGAAATGAAATACAGAGCCGAGGAGGAGGAGGTGGGAGAATGTGAAAGATAGAGAGGCTCTTAGGTGAATTGTTTTGTTGGATTAATGTTGAGGATAAATAAAGAGAAATCCGAGGTGTCGGTGAGCTGTGATGAGCTCCATCACTCCACCGCCTTAATGAAATCACCCAGCTCTTCATATTTCACTCAGCCACACAATCTGATTAAGACCTCTTCCAAATATGGACACTCACACATAAACACACACATTCATATGTGCGAGAAAGCACAGCTGTGTTGATCTGTATACACACACACACACACACACACACACACACACACACAGTCACACATCAAATATAGAGACATATGGCCTGGAAAGAGGAATGAGGGGGAGGGAGGAAGAGGAGGAGGGGGTAGACTCCGAGGAGAGGAACTGAGTGATGGGTTGATGTCCCAGGAAAACACATATGGACCCATCATGAAAACACAACCTGTATACCAGCTCCCTTGCGATGCGTCTACCCTTCCTGCACGATGTAGCAAGTGTGCTGAGAGTTATCACATTACAATAATATCGCAACTATTCTCAAAGAAAAGAGCTGTAACAAATTCCAGTTTGAGTACTATTATTAGTTGCCAGTCAAGCAGAAAATAAGTCATTACTTTTGTTTTCACTATATCACAACTAAGATGATAGATTTAGATTTTTTTCAAATTTGTTTTCATCACTTGCTCTCAAAGAAAAGCAACAATGTTGTTTTCCTTGTAGTAATAGACAGACTTTGAGATATTTGGCCTCTGGACATGCACATGTGATGGGTGCCCACTCCTCTAACTACAAGAAAATAACCAACAAGACTAAAGGGCCGTCCACTCCAAGAATGATAATTATAAATCATTCCAACTCAAGTGGAACGACACAACGTATCCTCAGATAACGATGTGTATGATATCCTATGAAAATGCACACACAAGTTCGTGTGATATCCCATGAGTAAGTGTCCAACGAATGACGTTGCGTCCTTAATGTAAAGTTATGTAATTAACATATTGTTATGGAGGTTAGATTTAGGCAAGGAAAGTTACTGTGATTTTGTTTAGGAAAAGAATCATGGTCAGGGTGTACCTTACAATGACTCAAAGTTCATACAAAGTTTACATGGCTCCGAACAATAGTCTCCTGGGAAAAGTCCTGGGGTAAAGTCTGTGTTTTGTGACTCATCCACCACCCCAACCTGCCTCCTTACCAGGCCACTTGTGACCTCTTCCTTGTTTATTCCCATCAGCACATTGGTCACGTGATCGCCAGCCTATGCACGAAATGCTGTCTCATGATTAAGTGGGGTACATACAAATTTGGGTGTATTACTTTCCATAAGACAACATACACACAGTCCATGAGAACAGCCTGAACAACAACGGTGATGAATGATATCATCGCCAACGTGACGATGACACTGAAGACAGACTCATCTTAAAGTTTCAGAAAAACGCACCAGTTTGATTAAACAAACAGTCTTTGCAAAGACGCCTGCGTTCACCCTCTGAGATGATTATGAATAGCTAACACTAGCTGGGAGGCTATCTAGCATTAGCTCAGGTGGCCTAATGACAACCATCTTGCCTTCTTTGAAGACAATGAACCTCTTGTGGCTCTGAGCAATGTGCAGCAGTAATAGATCATCGATATCCATTTTCCTCAGCTTCTGACACAGCTGGAGCGTGCAAGGCATGCTTGGTGCCACTGTTTACAGAACACTATTGTTCAACAGTTTAGATACTCACATTGTTGTTGTTATGGTTATCATTTTTGGTTTGGACGGCCCGTAAGAGTGCACTACTGCATCTGCAGCCTGAAAGTGAAGCTCTGGATTTACCAGTCTATGTTCCCACCCTCACCTATGGTCATGCTGGGGATACAATCAGCTAGATAGTTTATAACTAGAATTGACCAACCTGTTCTCATTCTCAAGCTGTCGTGACCCCTGGCACCTGATAGCGATGCACAGGGCATCCTTAACTGTCTCTGTGATGCACAGCTAAAACACATTGTAACACAGGGTTAATGTTGGTTGTGTTTTGGTTTAGGCAACAAAACTACTTTGTTAGGTTTAAGATAAAGATCATGTTTTGGGATAAAAAAAAGTTTGCCATGCAACATTATGTAATTATGTCATGTGGGTGATGTCAGTATGTAAATTATGTAACATTACATTAAAACAACACAGACTGTTGCTTTCACATGGGACATGAACTGTGATAACCTGGGTGAAAGTCTATTATGTTTGTCCCTTCCACCTCCCCTCTTTCTCACCCTACATGGACTTCGTTACTCTACAACATCAGTTGCCTTAGTATGACGTATTGCCCCAAATGGGTTTATATTGAAGTCAGGTGAAAACCTGGTGCATCTAAAAAAGATGCTAAAAGGTGCCCTTGGCATTGATATCATATACCGAGGGTATGACACATTGTCAGTATTTGATGATCTGAAAAAAGGAACGGACTGAGAAGACTGACCGCTCTGAGGGTCAAAGAGTGGTGTTAAGAGTATTTTACCTTCTCTAACAAACTATTCCAGACACCAGCTTGCAGACAATAAGTATTTACAAAAGTTTATTTAGGCCACTAACAAATGTAATTTTAAAGATATATAATAATAACTAGTCCATATCCATTGAGTGCACAGCTGCCCACATACAGTTTCACATGGTGTGTGTTTGGGATACAGGTCATAGGAAATTGCAGATTAAATAGTCAACTGAACCCATTAAGAAGAGAGCTCATAGTGCCATATTATCCCACCAGAACACTGTGCTCTGAGAACGCAGGGTTACTCGTGGTCCCTAAAGTCTCCAAAAGTAGATCAGGAGCTAGAGCCTTCAGCTATCAGGCTCCTCTCCTGTGGAATCATCGTC
>NC_065509.1:7522391-7525062 GCF_006386435.1 Epinephelus moara | reverse complement strand
TGAAGAGGGATCCCTCCTCAGTTGCTCTTCCTGAGGTTTCTACAGTTTTTTTTTCCCAGTTAAAGGTTTTTTTTTGGGGAGTTTTTCCTTATCCGCTGCGAGGGTCATAAGGACAGAGGGATGTCGTATGCTGTAAAGCCCTGTGAGGCAAATTGTGATTTGTGATATTGGGCTTTATAAATAAAATTGATTGACTGATTGATTGATTGATTGATTGAATGTATTCAGACAGAGTTTTTGTGAATTTGATAGTACAACTGCTTTATTGAAAGTACAGTAGTACCATTGCCAATAGTGGGATAGTTAGTGGGCTAAAACTACATTTGTAGTTGAGGTAGCACGTTGAAAGGCAGATAGTTAAAGTCTTTATATGTTGTATTAGACTCACAAGTCAGTCTTTAGACGCTTTGCTTAACTAAAGTTTAAAAAAACTCCCTACGTTGCAGAACCAATAGTAAATCCGCAGGGCGGTCCTTTGGGGGCTCGCTGTGCTCTTGTGCTCATAAACATAGTCTGACTGCGTTAAAAGTTTTAAACAAAGTGGCTGTAAGTCCTTCATTTCCACAATCTTGTGGACTGAGCACACATTTGATAAAACAGAGTTAAATCTCTCGGCATCCATTTTCAAGCTTTCTGTGTGTTTGTTTCCTTGCGGACGGGAAAAGGGGGAGCACACATTTCCGAGAAGGCGTGTCCTTTTCAAAAATGCAAGAGGCGTTGCTTTGTTGCCGGCCGTTTTCTCCGGTGTGTTAAATACACTTTAAAAAGGAGTGTCCCCAGGTTGTCAGAAGGCGGAGATCTCTGATTGTCTAGTGGCGAGACTAATGTTGTATTGACTTAAAAGTGGCGCACTGGTAGAATGACTGACTGACTGGCAGAATGACACACTGACAGTTTCCGTGATTATGTACAGCATACCATACCATGACTGAGTCATACCAAAAATCTGAAAAAAAACCCCCCCAAACATTTGGCCACAGGGGGAGCCACAGCGATCGGTTACATTTTAGCCATTTTGAAGCATTTTTCTGTTGTTATAGCGCCACCCAGTTGCCAATTAGAGTTAAATTTCTCCAGNGATGTAATATTGCTTCATTCGCATCCTCCCATGACCCTCTACCACTGTACCAAATTTCACATGGATTGACCAAGTCAGTGAGGAGAAAAACGTGGAACACACCCACACACACCCACACACAGAGTTTTCATCGTTATATAGTAAGATAAGATATAGTAAGATAGTAAGATATACAATCTCTTGCTGGTGATGTTTTTCATCTTCAGGCCTAGCTGACAATGGGAGGACTGTTACTTTTTTGTTACGTATTTTGTCAAACAAAGCAGCTATTGAAACCCAGTCCTGACAAGATGACTCGGATCACGATCAGAAGCAAAGAAACACAATTGAGTCATGCCCCTTTTGGTCCCTGTGCCTGTGCCTCTGTGATTCCTTCATGCTCTTTGTGTAAGTATTATCAATACTTTGATGAGATATGGCCAAAAAGCACGAGGTAAAATCTAAGGTTGTCCTCAGCCAAGGATAATTTCTTTCCAACCTATCGATTGGTCAGTGAGAAGGAAAAGAAAAGTCGTTTTTGTGTTCTTATTTAAGCCTGCAGCAATTGCGGTGACTATTGTGATATTTTGATTGTATATAATTCTACTTCAGTTAAGACAGCTCATGACTTTCCTTAAAAGTGTTCAGTATTATTCATCATTGTTTCTATGCTACAGTGCAAAGAGGACAGGACAACCTAACAACTACAGCTGACCAGCAAAAGCCCATGTTATCTGATCTGTTTCTGTTCATTATGTCTGCCATGTCTTACACAGAGCTCTAAATGGTAAACATTTAGCACTTTTTTTTTCATCAAATATTCATGTTTATAGAATTTATTATCTTTGCAAGGCATAAGCTAATTTTGGTCAAAAGTTTGGTCTCATTTTGAACTGGAGCATCTGTAGATTAATTCAGTACCTGATATGTTATGATCCATTGAAGTTAGGCATAATATGAAATAACTGTTAACCATTATGACTGTAAAGCCTCGTTTCCACCAAGCAGTCTGGTTCAGTTCAGTTCGATACACATTAGAACGGTTATTTTTGCATTTCCATTGTTAAAAGTTGTGGATGGTACCAATAAAACCATTCAATGCCGTCCTGATTTTTTATCACCCTTTTGTTGTGGTACCTAACACACTGATCCAGTACTAAAGGTGGAACTAGAAACATTACAGTCTGTTGATTGGCACTCTTGCTTGGACCACAGTGGACTGTAACCACTGTTCCTACGGTGGCAAGTTTACATACATTAGTGAACTATAACTATAAAAGGAAATCATCTTTACTAGTTAACAGTTAGCAGCTATAAACTGAGGAAATCACCGTGTTGCTGAAATGCTTCTGGCAGCAGCTATCATCAGCTTTTAAGGGGGAATGTTTTCTTGTGTTACTCAATGCATGAGTGGACATTGTGATGGCTTAAAGGGATAGTGCACCCAAAAATGAAAATTCAGCCATTATCTACTCATCCATATGCCGAGGGAGGCTCAGGTGAAGTTTTAGAGTCCTCACAACACTTGTGGAGATCCCAGGGGAGAGGGGGTAGTAACACAACTCCACCTAATGGAGGCTGACGGCGCCCCAGATTCAAACGTCCAAAAACACA
>NC_065509.1:7520167-7521161 GCF_006386435.1 Epinephelus moara | reverse complement strand
CTCACCTGCCCTCACCAAAGAAGAAACACTTTAGAACCCCACAGTGAACTCAAGTAAAGCCGAGTAACGGCGCATTTTATTGTGAGTAACCATAACGGCGTTATAACTGGGGAGACAGTAACTTTTCTGATTACTCGTTACTGAAAAAAGTAGCGCCGTTAGTAACGCCGTTATTTTTAACGCCGTTATTCCCATCACTGAGCGTCACAGTGCATTAAACAGTGGAAGCTCAGCGTCCAAAGACTTCAATGGGGAAGCATAGAGTGGGTTGTTCCACTGCAGCGAAACTAGACAGTCATTGGATAAATGCTCGGTTTTGTCCCGCCCATCGGACGCTCAGCGTCTCTGGGGGTCTATGGGGCAGTGGGCTGGCCTCGGCTGGCCTGGACGCTGGGCTTCTGCATGATGATTGGACGATCTGTCTGAGGCTGAATCCCTTTTTGATCGACAGCGAAATGAGCGAATCAGCGATTTTGAAATATAAACCACCAGAGCATTTTTCAAGTTTCTTTTCATTCCGTTGTTCCGAGTTGATCTGGAGACTTTTACAATCCTCTTAGTGACTTTTTCTTTGTTAAAAACGACTAGCGACAAATCTAGCATCTTTTTCTGGTGTTACTGGAGACTGTACTCGTGTTTGGAGACTCTGACTTCGCTCTGCAGTTACTGTCCCCAACGAGCAGCGGGTGCTGCTGTGAGCCCCTCCACCGTCCCAAAGCACTCACAGACGGTCACACTAGCCTCGTGCAGCAGCCCCAGAGGGTAGAATTTACGTATAAATAAACAGACACATTTTATGATGTAGGCCGAAAATGAGCTTCCCCTCCTTGAAAGACCAGCAGCCGCCACTGGTCAGGCACATTAACAATGCAATAAATATCCACAAAAACCACTATTCAATGCAACTATCAGCAATCAGCACATAAATGTATCTCTATATCGACTGTCCCGTCACATCTGATGTCAGATCAAAGGGGATTGGCACGTTTGGCAA
>NC_065509.1:7518528-7519448 GCF_006386435.1 Epinephelus moara | reverse complement strand
TATTTTATCGCTTGAAATGAAAACATCTTACGAAAAAGGTCACATTTTAGTTTTAATGTAAGAAGTAAGTTCCCTGAAAACATAGAAAATAAGTAACTTGCATTTCTAGCAAACAAAATAAATTATTTTAAATATTGCCATGTGAAAAATTTGAAAATACATTAAGGTTTGTAAATTTGTAAATAACTTAGTGTTATCAAAAGCTGTTTTGTGGAAGCACTTGTTGCTGACTGTTTGGCAGTCTGTCTTTTTTTAACTGGGCACTGTTCATATTTGTGGTAACGTGATTGTGCTCCAAGTGCTAAGACAGATTGGCGGTATTACCTTTGGTCGCTGAAATTTTTCCCCACAGTGTTTACATTTGATTTCTTTCTGTTCAGTGTCATCTTCACAAAAGCCAAAATGTGTCCAAATGATGGACATGGCATTTCTCTTTGGTACAAGCTGCTCAAGTTGCTCAGTTGGCTTGGTGTTTGAGTTCCCCTTCATGTTGCTTCCAGGTCGCGGACTGGATGGGGCAGATTCATGTAACTACACACGCAGTAGTACGTTAATGTAATTTCTTGTTGCCAGTTAGTGGTGATATAACTATAACTCAATTTTGGCACGTAGATGTCATGACGCTGGGACTCTTATGCAGCATGAGAAATTTGGACATTGTATCCACAAATTACAACTTCCTGTTTTATAGCGTGAAGTGCAAAATGTTTGCTATCTTAACAAATTAGAGGTGGATTTGGTCAGCTTGCTAGGAGGCATAGATATATATACGTAGATGCCGCATTCAACGGTGCTCCTCATTGGAGCGATACGTCAACGCGGCCGCCATCTTGCCCAGGTGGAGCCGCGCTGCCTAATGCATGTATGTCTATTGAGGCAGGAGATTATTTATGATTAAAATCATCATTACTCGCTGAATT
>NC_065509.1:7495580-7518486 GCF_006386435.1 Epinephelus moara | reverse complement strand
GGAGATTATTTAGGATTAAAATCATCATTACTCGCTGAATTCTCAACCGATTTTCATGCGGTTTGGTTTGTTACAATTGTCAGACATGTAGTTATGATACAGGATACCTGATTAAATAAAAAATGCAACTTTTCATACCAAAATATTTGATCTTATGTAGATAAAGTAACAGTAATAGTTCTACAACACATTTAAATTAAACTTTCCCCATGTAATAAATATTCTTTTTTCTTACTAGATGTACAATGCCCACCATGATGTCATTTAATTATTAATTTTGATTATAAATGTTTATTCACATTTTAAGTCACACAATGTGCAAAAGATAGTGTATCAGCAGGGTTGTGCCGAGCTGCAGTGTAGTTACACATTCTTATTAAAAAATGTTGGTTTTGTACAAGTGAAAATAAATGACTTAGAGCTGCATGTTTTCACAAAATTTTGCTTTAATTTCATATGTATAACACCACAGTGCTCATGGGAGCCTGCACACAGAACTGTTTACATTATTAGGTCATGTTTACAAAAATATAATACAGAGGGAGTCACTCCGTCCCTTAAACGGACAGTCTGCCCAGTCCTGTCGAAGTCCTCAGGTCTGAAGTGACAGCTGCAGATGACTGAGGAGTCACTCGGGACAAAGTCCTTTCTCCTCACTGCTGCTACCCATGGCCGTCTTCTATCTGTGTTTTTTGGGAAACTACACACAAAATAAGTGTGTCAGAAAAACGCAGTTCCACATAATTTGTAGTTACAATTCAGGCCTCAAGTTAACTACTAACGTTATACTGCGTTATGTCACGTTGGTGCCATGAAACAGATAGTTGACAATTTGGAATAACACATACACCGACATAGCTGTTTGACAAAGCATCATAATTTTTTATAAGTAATATTATATAAATGTTAACCTTTTTCTTTAAGTTGTGTGACATAGCGTTAGCTTAATTTGGCATTAGGACCAGATCAGGACAGTTACTTTACTTGATTAGCTTAAAAGAAGGATCACTTTTTGAGATATATATCTCATTAAACATGTTCGTAACAGTAAAATATTGTAAAACAACTTCTTACCTGTGGAATGTTATTCCCTTCTGCTTGGTTTTAACACTTCTCTCGTTCGTACACCCAAATGCAGAGCAAAAATGTGGCATTTTTGCCGAGTCTGACACGGGTCTGAACCAGTCAGAGCACCTAGGCAAGATGGCGGCGGTCTTGACGCAGCCCACAAGCCAGGGTGCGGCATCTATGTATATGCTCACCACCCAGGAGGATTTTGATACAGCAACATACATCTAAGTATATTTGTTTTATATCTTGGAATACATATGACGTTATAAAATATGAACTTATTTTCCACATCCATGACTTTTGTGTGATAAAGTATAGTATTATTGTCATCAAATTAGCCTACTTTATAGTTAGCTAACACTAGCTAACTAAGCTAGCTAGTGTTAGCTAACTACAATGTAAGTACTAGTTAGCTAACTGTAATGTTAGTACTGTAACGTTAGCTAGCTAACATTACTGCATTTGTTGTGTAGAGATAAGCAGACTTACTATGATATTTATAGCTTCCTTGCAATAAAATCTAACCATTATTGTGTGTGTGTGTGTGTGTGTGTGTGGTGTTAGCTAGCTTAGTAAGCTAGCTAACATTACTGCATGTGTTGTGTAGAGATAAGCAGACTTACTATGATATTTATAGCTTCCTTGTAATAAAATCTAACCCGTTAGGTAGCCTATTATACTATTATTGATTATTCAATGATGTCATTAGTTGTTAAAATGTTAATAAAAAGTGATAAATGAATGGGGGGGGGGTTTTGCCTTAATATTTGTGGTTGTACCATAAGAAAGTCAGTAGGTTACGTTGTAATGTTTCTTTTTGGCTCTTTTAGTTGTGTTTATTATAGTTATTTTCTACTTTGTTGTGACAGACAAACCTATTAAAAATACATTAATCTTTACAATGAGATGGTATTTATATTTCAAATGCAGTGCCTGTAGAGAGAAGAACTCGATCTGCTCTGTGCAATATGTTGCTGTTTTGTCAAAAATAGACGAGGCTTGTAGCCTACTTTTCTTAGTGTCTGGGACGCATGGCCGCACGTCTGCTGGAATTGTTTAGAGTGGCCGTAATCAGCTCCAGCAGCCACCTGGAGGAGATCTGCACTTTTCTAGTTAAATATCAAATGGGAAATAACCAGAACTGACTTTGGCAGAAAATGGTTTGGTCATGTAGGGTCTCATCACTCATACTTACGATATTGAGCTGCAGATGGCAGGCTCCCTACCCGTCTGATGCTTTAAGGCTTTATACAAAGGCATGAACGAGGCAGAGGGTGTTTTCCACAAAAAGCGAAAGGCGCTTGTAAAACATGCTTTTCCAGATTTTTATGTGTCATTTCCTGTTTTAGATATAGATTTTTTTGTCAGCGGTGTATCAATTAGAGGGTGACTCTTTGCTATTGCAGCTCCACGGTGATTAACACTGAAAGGAGAGGAACATTTTCACATTAATACCTGCATAACACAGCTCTAAGATGGAGACAAGTGCCTTCCTGATGATATTGTTAATTTGTGAGAATTGGCTCGGCCAGCCAGAAACTCATTACCTGTTTTCAAGTTTAATCCATCCAGTCCAGTCTAGCTGCACTGCAGAGTCCACAATGCCATTAAAACAACAATAAAGTTCATCAATGAGCAGGACAGAGAGAAACTGAGAGAGAGAGAGAGAGAGAGAGAGAGAGAGAGAGAGAGAAAGGGAGAGCATGATGAGCAGATGAAAGTGGATGGGAATGATAATGTTAACATTTTGAAGATTTGAGATTTCTTAGAAAATTTAACCATAAGGTGTGATGAAAATATTGAAATTACCCTAAAACCTTCAAAGAGAGATAGAGAGAGGAAAAAACAGGGTGAATATTGACATCCTGCGAGGTACCAACGTGAGAGATGAAGAGGCTGCAGACTGACTGACGGTCCTAACACAGTCTATTCTTATTTAGACTTAATGAGATGCTGTTGGACAGAAAAAGTCTGCTCAAAACCCATTTCTGACAGAATGACATCCTCTAGAAATACATGAAACTCCCATTGAAAACAATCCCTAAGACATCACTCTGCTTAAAAAATCAGGTCTCCTTAAGTCAGGTGCAGCACAGACCTCAACTGCAAACACGAAGAAAACCCAGAAAATATAGAAATTGTTAATCAATTACATGGAAAAGCTCATTTTAAAACTTCTGACTTGTATTGGCTGGAGTGGTGAAGATCTATCCAAACATCACTAAATAATGTCATAAGTAATCATCTTGGTAGAATAAATGTCTGATTAGCTGCTGGATGTGTGTACATAAGCAACTGTTTATTAACATCTTCACTATATTAACTGTATAGCTTGCAATAGTTAATAACATAATAATAACACGGAGTACACGGAAATACATGCATGCAGCGCGCACTGAAATTGAAGAGCGGACGAGGAGAGAGAGGGAGCAGTGTTACTTCGGTAGCACATATACTAAAATTGCAACAGGCAGAGGAACATGTCCGAATCCAGCTAAAGGTAAACACAGACGTTCATTTCTGTTATGTTGTGGGATAATTATACTAACAATCCGAGCCTATCTGTGTGGAAAAAATGTACTTTTAGTGGACATATTTTGACGTTGTTTGACTCTGTCTGAGTGCCCTATTATTTAATATAGCGCGTGCGCACAGGCTGCAGGCAGGTCAGCCCTAGCTTCGTACTGGAGAAATGTCAAATATTGAACATCCTATCACTCATTTAGACAAAAGTAGATCGGAAAATAGGGCCCAGGTTGAAAACAACATTAGTTTCCCTTTAAGGTTAAAGGGATAGTTCGGGATTTTTAAAGTGGGGCTGTATGAAGTAAATATCTATTGTCAGTGTATTACCTTCAGTAGATGGTGCTCGGCGCACCCCCAGTTTGGAATTACAAGCAGCAGTCCCACCAGGGAAGCTTGGAAATACATTGTTGTGGACGGGCATTGACATCAAAATGTATTTAAGTCATATTATAAAAGGCCTGGTGGCATGGTGGTGCAGTGATTAGGATTGTTGCCTCATAGCAAGAAGGTTCCTGGTCTGAACCCAGGGTGGGGGAGCCCATC
Source organism: Epinephelus moara (assembly GCF_006386435.1). Taxonomy (NCBI): domain Eukaryota; kingdom Metazoa; phylum Chordata; class Actinopteri; order Perciformes; family Serranidae; genus Epinephelus; species Epinephelus moara. The sequence continues at coordinate 7,514,346 of NC_065509.1, read as the reverse complement.
TATGCGGAGTTTGCATGTTCTCCCCGTGTCAGTGTGGGTTTTCTCCAGGCACTCCGGCTTCCTCCCACAGTCCAAAGACATGGAGGATAGGTTAACTGGTGTCTCTAAATTGTCCGTAGGTGTGAAAGTGAGTGTGAATGGTTGTCTGTCTCTATGTGTCGTAGGTGTGAAAGTGAGTGTGAATGGTTGTCTGTCTCTATGTGTCATCCCTGCAATAGCCTGGCGATCTGTCCAGGGTGTACCCTGCCTCTCGCCCAATGTCAGCTGGGATAGGCTCCAGCCCCCCTGTGAACCCTAACGGGATAAGTGGTTGAAAATGAATGGATGAATAAAAAAGGCCCACCAAAAGAAATCATTATCAGTCTAAGTGGATGCTGTATTGAGGATTTTTTCATCACATTACCTCACCATCAGACAGCCCTTATCTTTGGCACTGTGCTCCCACTACCACCCACTGCATTCCTCCGCAGGTTTGCTGTTCAGGTCAGACTGTCAGTGGTTTATGGAAGTCAGGACAAACACTACAAAGTAAAATTAAGTGATTTTGACAGCTATGACGAAGTGCTGTTCACTGTGGAAACAAGAGGAGACCTTTATGAACCAGAGTATAGAGAAGAAAAACTCTTGCAGAGGCAGGCTGAATGGAAATTTCTGTGGTAACTAAAGGCCCAGAGCAGGCAGAAGCTAACTGTGAACTGTGAATGCATGATCACAGAACCAGAGAGCTTACATTACTGCTGCCATGTGTGGGACTTGGTTACAATACAACTACAGGATCTTTCTGAATCAGAGGATGCCAGTGCTTTACATACTGTCTGCAAGCTCTCCATCACCAGCCATCCACAGTTCCTTGCCTTACTGAATGCCGGTGTCTTGCGGACCTTCTTAAATTTTCCAAAGATTTTGGCCGCGTTTCCCACTTAAGAGCAATCTTAAGACTCAAGAGCACAATTAAGAACGTCTTAGCTAAGAAGAGTCGTTAACATAAGGCCCGTTTCCACCGCAGGAACTTAGGGGTAATTTTACGGGGCTGGGGCCGATGGTGCGTGTCTCCACCGCAGGAACCACCCCCGAAGGACAGAGTTCCGGAACTTTTACAGGGGCTAAACAAGTCCCTGCCTCGGAGTAGGTACTCAGAACGGCCCCGAAAAACTCCTGGGTGGGGCTTGGGGTTTACTTGGTGCTGATTGGATATACTCAAGGCAGGATGTGACGTCAACAGAAAGCGACAAAATAGCCTGCATTTTTAAAACTCAGCAGACGAGGAGTCACATTTTTAAAAGGAGTCGCTTTCTTCTTCTTACTTCTGCTTTGTCGCGTCGCCCCGGTCAAAATGGTCGCGCAACGATTACGTCACATCCAGAGCCCGGTAACTTTACAGGAAACTTCCTCCTACTCCGACCTATCAGTGGAGACACAGCGGTTGAGAGGGCCGAGCGAGAGGACGTTCCTGTAAAGATCCTGCCCCCCAAATAGTACCAGGAACTTCTTCAGTGGAAACGGGCCTATAAGAGTGTTTCCCAGGTGAGTTCTTAATGCCCTTCTTAGGGTCGCTCTTAAGATCGCTCTTTAAGAAGCTCTTAACAGGAGCTGTCCACTACCGCGGTGCTGAAACTAAATCAATCGATGTCAGGCAAATCGATCACCCACCACTTAATCAGCGCAAAAGTCACACACAGCGCTGCTACCTAATGTATTACTTGCCTGCTGCTCCTGTGTATGTGTGTTCTAATAATTCTAATGAAAAACTAAGACGATAAATATTTGTTAATGACCTATTTTCATGACGAAAACAAGACTACAATTAAATAAGAAGTAGTCTTGGTAAGAGAATCATGAGGAAATGTATTATATTTAAACAAAAAAATGAAAGACGGACGAAAAGACAAATGAACTTAAGGACCTACATTGTATCCTACTTGCATTCATCAACATTGTGTCTCTGCTAATGATCATGTTAATGACAAAATTGACAGATTTATGGACTATATCAATCTACACTGAGAATCAGACAAAACAGCAGGTATAAACTATGAAAACACACAGGCAGCACGCTGACAGTTGTAAAAGAGTTAATGTGACATGTATGTGCGGATGTGTGGAGACACTAAGTTGATGAGGCGTTGTATCTCAGCATGGGGCAGCCGGTACTGCATTTGGACAGCGACAGAGCGATCTGGGAAATGCGTTTTTCTTTCACGGGAGGCTTAAGAGCGGTCTTAGCGCCAAGATCTTCTTAACTGGATCTGGGAAACGCGGCCAAGGCAAGTTGGAAAAAAACATCCCAAACAAGCTGACCCCAATGATGAGTTGTCTTCAAATTAACTTTAGTTTTGGGCCCTCAGTACATGTTATGGTATAATGACTGATTATTAGACAACCAAAGTTCCATGGGCTATGTTTACCTTATCAACGTATTTGTGTTAGCTGTTTGTAGAGGCAAACTAATGTGGAGTCACACACTCTTGAGCCACTGTTAGAACTTACTGTGTTAATGGTAGCCTACAAAGTTTTATGTTTTAGTATGTATCTTAAATGGAGTAACAGAGGAATACAGCAGCACAGTGATGCAGAAGTTTTGCAGTTGAGAAATCTGTGTGAAAGGGGGAGAGAGAGAGAGGGAATGACATGCAGCAAAGGGCCACAGGCTGGAGTCGAAACCGGGCCGCTGCGGCAACAGCCTTGTACATGGGGCGCCTGCTCTGTCCACTAAGCCACCGACTCCCCTCAGTTGAGAAAATTAAGTGCCAAAGAAAAGGGCTGTCTGACTGTGAGGTAAAACGGTGAAAAAATCCTCAATATAGCATCCACTTGTTACAGATTTTTTTAGGTGGGCCTCTTTTAAGTACTCCACCCCCATTTTGTAGCAAAAACGCCTAAAATGACATACCCAAAGTAAAATGACTGTAGCTTCTGAACTGCTCTGACTACATGCATGCATGGGGTCTTGACAGAAAGAAAACTCTCTGAAGTTTCTTGTGAAAGTGTCAGAAACACTCTAGGTGATACAGAGACAGAGTAATGGGCCTTTGAAGTCAGTAAAAAATTTAAGATTTTGCCTGAAATAAAAAAAAAAAAATGTTTTGAATGATGAAGGATGAATAACTGTCTGTGGTTTCATCTGTGCAGGTAAATGACACTNACTCTAGGTGATACAGAGACAGAGTAATGGGCCTTTGAAGTCAGTAAAAAATTGAAGATTTTGCCTGAAATAAAAAAAAAAAATGTTTTGAATGATGAAGGATGAATAACTGTCTGTGGTTTCATCTGTGCAGGTAAATGACACTATGGGGCTGTAGGCACACTATCAATGAACACTTGTTTCAAATTTGAAGAAGATTGCTCAAAGTATGACCATTCTACAGTGTTTTTTCCATGAAAAGATCGAGGCGGAGCTCCACATGACAAGTCAGTCACTCGGCTTCAAAACAGTACTGTCAGTGATCAAACAACACTCAGCCAGCTTCAAACATTGTACCTTATTGAAATCAGGTGTGATTATGATAGCTGATGTTGTTTTTGAAACACCATAAAACATCACCAGAATAAAGCCATATGAAATGTGAAAGTTATGATCCCACTTTCTAGACGGTATATCCTCTAGAAAGTGGTATATCCTGCCAAAAATAGTGGTAGGAGTGAGACTCTTACCTTTTATAAAACAGCTAAGTCCCTGCTAACAGCTCCACATAAAATCGATGCGAGTAATCCTGTAACTTTTCCTGTCGAAAATTAGCATGACATGACTTGTCACCACTCATCGCGATTTTGGACTATGTGTTTTAAGCTGCTCTGGTGCGAAATACATAGTAAATAAAAGTAAAACAATGTTATTTTTGAAAAGTCGAGAGCTTCCTGAATCCGGCAATACCAAACATCACATGGTTTGATGACGTAGTGCGCCTGGGAGTTACCATTTAACAGAGGAGGAGGAGAGCGAGGACGTCGGCGTCCTGGCGGAGTTAGAGATCTTTAAAGGCAGGCTGTGGACGGGTGTTGACAGCAATGTAGTGTTGTGCTTCTCTGGTAGCACTGCTGCCTGTAATACACTGACTATAGATAAAGCTATAGATATAGATATAGACAAAGATATAGACAAGTACCTCATACAGCCACACTTCAAAAATCCCTTACTATACTTTCAAAGGGAAACACAAATCAATAGGGGAACAGACTGTCACACAACAGCAGGATGTGAATTGCAGTTAGACCCTTGACGTCAACCTCCTCCATAAGGGATTTTAGGAAAATCATCTACTTCCACCAAATTTGCTTCTGAGAAAGAGGGCTGTATAGTTATCTGTAACACCAGCAGACAGCCTCAAATAATCAACACTGGAGAGCTCTTTATTAAGAGCAGTTGGAATTTCTGTGTGTAAAATTTGCTCAAGGTATTCACAGTCCCCAGGGGATCAAACTAAATGAATTTGATAACCCCATGAGGGTTCCTCAACCACCCGTACCTGGGTGCTTTTAGTGGCTCATCACTGTGTTTCCCAGAGGTGTTTGTGGCATTGAAACATCACAGTGTTTCTCAGCAGTGTTTGAGTCACTCAACCTGGGTGTTTTTCACTGACCTGTTCCTGCTTTTCCAGCAGCTTTTGTGCCATCAAACATTGGTATTTAATGTTTTAATGTTTCTGATACAAAATAACATAGAAATGTTAGATATCTGCGGTTTGCATAAACGTGCAATGTGAATTTTTTTTGTGGCGACTGGGTTGTGAGGTTGTCTCGGAAACAAATGAAATGTCTCACAGAAAAATAACAAAATCTCTATTTCATTGACTGGCATTTTACAGCTCACAAATGACATTACGATCTTAACGTAAAGTTACGTAATTTACGGAGAGTTACGTAGTTTTCGTTTAGGCAAAGAAACATGGTAAGGACATACCTCAAAATGACTCAAAGTTCATACAGTTCTAAACACCGGTCTCTCGGGGAAAGTCCTGAGGGAAAGTTCTGTGTTTCGTGACCCATCCACCACCCCAACCTGCCTTTTAAGTTGACTGCTGTGGACCACTTCTTTCTTTACTCCTGTCGGGGCATTGGTCATATGAATGCAGCCTTCCAAAATACGTGGGATATGCATGAACTTTGGTGCATTCCTTCTCATAGGAAAGCATACAAACAGGGCAGGGTATCATTATGAAATCTGTGGGGAATATTCATGCTCCCAAGAAGATGAACCATTTGAAACTTTATATTTGTATTATCTTTGTTGCCGCACTACTGCTAAGTGACTAAGAGAACTATAAATGATCATTTTATTCTGTATGCGACACACTTGTGAGCTTTGTGAGTGTAATGAAGTTCACATCCTGTAGGGGCTGCTAGCTGGGCTCTAGACTTTTAGTCTTGTTTATTTATTATTATTGATATCCTATTATGAACTGTAATGCATTCTGTGGGTATCAGTCAATTCCATTTCATTGCTTTTTGCAGACTGGAGCTGAATTAGAATTGGGGGAGAGGTAGACGGGAGAGGTAAGGGGATGAGTGGGGTTGATGGGGGTGTACAGCTCCATTAAGACAACAGTTAAAGTAGTGGTGACTACAGAGCAGAGAGGAGACAGCTCTGACCAAGAATTATTAGTCAGCAGCACACTACTCAGCACTGAGGACAGGGCCAGGGTCTCTTTGTACTACGCTTCAGTACACGAGACGACGTGCTCCATTCCTGTGCCAAAACACAGCTGTAGTTGTTCTTGGCAATCAGGTCTCTCTACCTGTGGCGGTGGCGTTTTTCCAGACAATGACGTTTCAGCTGCGGTGAGGAAGATTCTACCTGCAGTGACGACACCTCTGCCCAGGCTGAGAAGGAAACACACTGTGAGAATTGCATTTCCACCTGATTGACTCTGGCAGATTCCATCACAGTACGTGCTGTGTGCATTTAAAGCTCGCATTAATGGGCTTTTTCTTATCCGGATGAGATATTCCCTCACATGGATTACATATTAATAGCAGGTTAAAAACATAACCTAGCAACTCTTTGCCTCACTTTCTGCCTCATATTACTTTTCTTTCTTTGTATCTCTTCGGGCTCAAACACAGTGGGCCATCAGCCCTTAATGATGACGGACAAAACCTACTGCTGTGCACTTCAGCTACTGCTATATTGTTCTGATACTGTAATGAGACTGAACGAGCAGTGTGTGTGTGCTTTTGTGTTGCGTTATCGTTGTCTAATGGTTAGACTTAAGGGCTCAGATGAAGATTCAATTACTGTGGCCTGTTGTTGTTCACAGCCCATGGCTACACACACACACGAAGAAGCCCGCACACACTCACACAGCAGCACGGATCTATACACTGTCACAACATTGCCCACACACACTTCATATAATGCCCATAGTTCATTGACTCAATGAAATTTGAATGCCCTCAACACGCAGATAAACAAGTGCGCACGCACACACTCACAACACACTCGACAACAAAGTCATTTGAGAACCCTGAAGGAGCAATATCCAAATCTGCCAAAGAGAAAAGAATGATAATTCTATTGAGAGTCAATCTCGGGGCGTTTTGTGATTATGGTTATTTATTTGGAGCCGCGCGGTACAGTCAGCGTCAGAACGAACGCAAATATCGATCTCTTTTAGGATATGAAAACACCTGCAGGCCTCAAATCATTCCTCGCAGTCTCTCTCCACAACACTCATTCATTGGCTCCATCTCAACTTCTCTCGCCCTCCTCCTCCTCCACCACCAGCACTTTAGTTTCACTTGCTCTTTACTACCCTCTCATCTTCTTTCAAGATGGGTCATCTGAGGAAAAAAAGAACATTTGCCACTTGTGTTTAGACAGTTGTTTGTGTGGTGTCTGTGTGGATCACTTTTGGAACTTGTTCTTCCTCCTACCTTTGCAAAAAACAGCAGCCATATACAAAAAGCAGTGAGTTAAAGGAGTGAGCTTTAATGTTCTTCCTTAATGAACACAGCTGCAGCGAGGCCTAAAGACAGCAGTCTGAGAGTTCTGTCAATCCATCTGTCTATCAGTCTACTTTGGTCCAGATCAACATACTCTAACAACTATCTGGCCAGCTTCCTATGCAATTTGCAGTGAATGACATGGTCTTCAGAGGATGATTCACATTATTTTGGTCACCTCAAATTTGTGTTTCACACCATCATCAGGCCATATGTATTAAAAGCAAGTAAGCAACATCAGTATTTGAGTTTTAACAGCCACTTTATTAAAAGTAAAACACCAGTGAATTCATAGCATTGGAATATTTACTTTGAAAAACATGTATCTCACTTTATTTGGGGGCAGCTGTGGCTCACAGGTAGAGCTGGTTGTCCACCAGTTAGAAGACTGGGGGTTCAATCCCCGGCTCGTCCAGTCCACATGCCGAAATATCCTTGGAAAAGATACTGAACCCCTAATTGCTCCTGCGTGTGAGTGGTTACTGAGTAGCAGGTGGCACCTTGTATGGTAGCCTTGGCCACCAGTATGTGAATGTGATTCTGTAGTGTAAGAGAGCTTTGAGTGGTCAGAAGACTATAAAGGCGCAATACAAGCGCAGTCCATTTACCATGTAACATTTGTTCTTTGAAACTAAAATATCCCAAAGATGACTACCAGGGAGAATGACGGGACTACAATAAGCTGTCCAGTTTGGGCTGTTTATGTGCAGTTGATTGTAGATACATACAGTAGCCTGGATGTTGCTTACAGAGATGCATGTTTGGTCGCTATTTGAAATCTTGACTTGAATTTTTGGGTTTAAATTTGACCAATAGAATTTGAGTAACCAGAATATATTGTTTTGAAATTCTGAAACTTGAATTTTTAAACCTGAATTTGTGAACACAAAAGAGAAATATTTCTAAATTCAGCTTTTGAAATTTCAAATCAAGAAATTTCGTTTTTTTTTCCAAATAGATGAAGTCAGAGTAAATAAATTCTGATACATGGTCTTCAAAGTAATATATTTCATTGCTATGAATTCTGTGATGTTTAAATTTCAGTATTCAGTATTTTGTGGCTGTTAAAGTTAAGATTATTATGTCTCTTATTTGCTTTCATTCAAATGTTCCCCTTTGTTTCATGACAGACAGGGTATGTGGAAAACTACCAGTCTCAGTGGATATTCATGGTTCCATGTCCTGGAAGATGAACTAGTTGTTGTGACCCCCTAAAATTTTCTCTTTTATCACTCTTAAGACATCCCCACTGTTTTTAAAGCTTCACTTATTCATACTTTATATCAAAATGATTCAAATGAGGTCCTTCAGGGAGACAAATCCAAGAATTATCATTATCGACATTTAAGATTTGCTGATTTTTTTAAACATCTTTTAAGATAATGTTGAGGTTTTATGGCACTTCTATGATATGGTCTTACAGTCCAGGCAGCTTTTTTCAGCTCTGATAAACCCTCTGTACACTATCTGCTCAGCACCCAACAGTAAACAGATAGAGACTATAGAACATAGCGGAGCATTTAGCTGCTAAAGAGACAGATAAAGAGACAAAAATAGAGCACAAAGAAAAGTGAATTTTGGATCTGTTATGCCCTTAGAAACACAGCTTTGCCATGGAGATTCTTTAGCACAATCATGGACCCCTGAGGAGGAACCCTTTTAAATTTGATGCTTCCAGGACCTGTTTGTTTGTAAATTTGTTTCATTAAACCAGCCTAACTCAGTTGAACAAAAGTCAAGTTTTGTCCAGTTCAGTGCATTTCTGTCAGGTCAGTCCTTTAAAATTCAGTCTCCAGTCCATTCCTGTCCAACCCAGTCTGGTCTGGTTGTGCAATCCATTCAAGCAGCAGTTCAGTCATGTCTAGTCTTGTTGAGTCTAAAACAGCAGAAATTCAAACAGACATTCACAAAGGAAAAGCAGTGGAATATAGATCAATAAAGCAATAGCAATAAAGTGAGAGCAATAAAGAGAGACAGAACTGACAAAGAGGACTGAGTGGTGGTGTTGCGATGAGGCGGAGGAGGAGGAGGAGGAGGATGTTTGATGAACAAAAGTGTATTTGTGCTACTCTAAGTTCAGGAGTCAAGTAGACGATCTGTAGTGGACGTGAGTGATAAAATAAAAGCGATCATCAGCAAGGAAAGAAGTGTTTATGAATTATTTACAGGTTCAGGGGATTTACAGTATATGCCAGCTGACTTAGCTAAGGACGCGCTTCCTCTCCATCTCATTATTTACTCATCCCATCTTCCACTCTGTTTGACCCACACCCCTTTACACACACACTCTGCCTGTCGACGTATATAACATCACTTTCATCTTTTTATGGTCTCTTTATGCATTCCTCAATAATTTTTTTGTCCGTCTCCTCTTCATCTCTTACTCATCTTCCATCCATCTGTTTGTCCTAGATTTTTTCCACTAATCTCCTCCTGTCTGTCTGCATTCCCTCTGTTACCTTCCTATCCTCTGTCTTCTTCTGTCTTTTCCTTCACCCTCTCCCTATCATCTTTCTGTGATAGATTGTTCTGCTGGTCATGTTGGTAATTAACTTCACGTCAATCTGAATCTGAATACATTCACAGTCCCCAGAAGATCCATTTACAGACATAGTGGTGCTAGAGGAAAAGTCAGTAGATCACCATGAACATTTTTGCCCAAGAGGATAACATTTCAGGCTATGAAGGAATATTTTGAAAATGACCAGACAGATTGCAGTTACATCTGGTGCAGATATTCATGGTCACCAGAGGATGTACACAAAGAACTATGCTGATCTCCTGACTTTCCCTTTAGAGCCATCAGCAGGTTGAAGTTTCTGGATCATAAAATGTCTGGACAATTATTAATGGAAAATTTCAGACTTAAATTTATGATGAGTGGTATTAACTTTGATGATTTTGAACTTTGAAATTTGTCCAATATTTTCCTTCTAAACAACATCATGTAAACACTGTCATTGTGAGCATGTTAGCATTTTATTATATTTTATTGTATTAATTCTTTATTTAGCCAGTAAGGTCCCATTGAGATACAAGATCTCTTTTTTCAGGGAGTCCTGGACAAGACTGTGACACAATCAGCATTATCAGTTCCACTTAAAAAAATAAACATAGTTACAAAAGTTACATAGTTAAACACATTCAATACATAAGAGCAACACCAATGTGTTCTCATACAACAGTTCCAATGATATCTAACAAATTAACGCCCCATAAATGAAGTTACATACTAAACACAAAGTTACGTATGTTAGGTTTATGCAAGTCAAGTTTTGTAGATTAAGTTTAGGAAAAGAAACATGGTGACAAAGTATTTGAAATAACTCAAGGTTCACTTGGTTTCCCACAGGACACACACACTGGTCTCCTGTGGGAAAGTTCTGTGTAGTTTTGACCCATCCGCCACCCCAATGTGCTCCATATGTGGACATTCGGTCTCTATACACCTTTTTTATTTACTCCAATTAGTACATTGGTTACATGATCACGGCGATCCAGAATGTGTGGGTTATAACCGAATAAATGGCTCATGATTGCCTGTGTTATAAACAAACTGCGTTGCATTACTTTTTGCAGGTATATGTAGGAACAGAGCATGAGAACAGCCTGTAGCATCCTGATTATGATTGTTTCTGTGGCTCTCACTGTCTTTTCATAGGCTTTTAACAAGGAAGTAGCATACTGTGAATCACAGCTGAGCTGACGGTGCTCTCAGTCACCAGTGAGAAGCTCCACTGCTAAAAGCTACTGATCAGTCAGTGACAACGGTGATTCAGTATAGTCAGTTCACTTTGTAGATGTGAAGATAAAGATTCATTCATGCATGTACTGAATGCTCTTAGGGCCCATAAATCCCTAAATTTCCTCCAAGCTCACTGCTGGTATACTGAAACCCAACACAAATGCCAAGCATGGAAAATGTTGTGAAATGTTGCAATTTGGGGACAAATTTGATCCTATAACAAAGGCAGGGAGAGCTATTCTAAAATGGACGACTTGCATCCCAGCGAGCAAACAAAGATAGGAAAGTGCCAGAGTATGTCGTCTGCTCTAAGCCCCCCTGCCACAATGATCCCTTCACACTGCCTCATGATTTAAGACTGGGAGATAACACACCAGATGCTCTCCTGTGGGGAAAAACTCTGCCACAAGAAAGGAATGGCATCAAAGGAATCAATGAAGTTTGGATTAAATAATGCATTCTACATGTAACTTTAAATAACCTGCTGTATGGTAGTTATTCAGATACAGAATTTAGATTCAGAGAAACTTTAGTGTCCATCACAAAGTGTAGGAAGTTAGTGTTTGATGTGACACATAGTACACACATCTCAGCAAGACGTACGGATATTAAATAAAAACTCATTGATTAAAATAGTGTCATCATCGTCTATTGTAGTACTGTTTATCATATTAATGGATGTTGGAATGAATTGTCTTAGCCTTGGTTCTTGATAAGCTTAATTACTTTTGTTAATTATTTTTGTTACCAAGCAACAAATGAACTTATGGCCATTGAGTTGATATTTGAGTGCACCGCCTTCAGACAATTCTTGTATGCTAAATCTGGAAAATAGTTTAACCAGCCTGAGGTGCCTAACTTTGTTCACAAATCTGGCCACTAAAAGACAAATCTGTGCAGGTTACCCAGTCTTATTTATCAGTCCTCTGCCTGTGCCACCAGCAAGCTTAACTGCTGTTCCTCAACAACAGCCATTCACCCCTTTTCAACAGTGGCTTCGCTTGGTTTGGGCCATCAGCCCAGTGCAGCAGAGATTTGCATTTCCATAAAAAACAGGGCTACCCGACTAATGATGGCCTCTCTTGAGTGATGCCGCTTAAAGCCGTGTGCTGATCCATGGCTAAAGACCTGTTATGTTTGCTGCATGTGCTTTTCTAGAGCACGGCAGGGAAAAGGAGTCTACTTGTTGGAGGTGAGCTGTTTGCAGAGGTGCAGTAAAAGCCTGTTGTTGCCACCTCTTCTAATATCTCACTGTGGCTGTCTCTTCTTTTACTTTACTCCCTGCGGTATTGCCTTTTTTGAAGAAAAGCCACTAGCAATGTTCTGCTCATTCAGTGATAAATACATTTCATTTCCTATAGATTCCTCACATTAAAAGTCCCTTGTTATTTTGTTATGTAAAAACTTTTATTGTGAAGCAGCTAAATCAGGAAATATTGAGTTTTCGTGCAGCAATTTCACACAAATTCTTATGCGGCTGAGAGCAAACATGAAACAGTAAAATAAAGCAGATATATAAAGTAAAAACAGGACACAGGAGAGAAACTCTAAACCACAGAGATTCAGTTAAAAGCTACAAAAGTATTGAGAGCTGAACACACAGAGACTTTTAAAATCGCCTTTCTCTCTGGTCTCCTGCAGACAGAGGTGAAAGGAGTCATGCAACATATGCGCATGTTTAGGGGGGAGAAGCAGGGTTAGTGGGGGCTGGCTGCGGTTGGCAAGATGTCACCACTACCTGCTTGAGGGCAGGCGGCTCGGCTTTTGGATTTACTCTGGAAAAGGTCCATCTCTTGCACAGTTTGGCGTGGCACCGCGCCTCTAAACTGATCATCCATCCATCCATTTTCATCTGCTTATCCGGGGCCGAGTCGCGGGGGCAGCAGGCCGAGCAAAGCACCCCAGACATCCCTCTCCCCGGCAACGCTTTCCAGCCCCAGGCAAGACGAGAGATGTAATCCCTCCAGCGTGTTCTGGGTCTGCCCCGGGGCCTCCTACCAGTGGGACGTGCCCAGAACACCTCCAGCGGGAGGCGCCCAGGAGGCATTCTAGTCAGATGCCCAAACCTCAACTGACTCCTTTCGACACGAAGGAACAGCGGCTCTACTCCGAGCTCCCTCCAGATGTCCGAGCTCCTCACCCTCGCGGATACAAGCGGTGGAAATCTCTAAGGCTCAGCCTTAAATCATGGATATCACGGATACAAGCGGTGGAAATCTCTAAGGCTCAGCCTTAGAGATTTCCACCGCTTGTATCCGTGATATACCGCTTGTATCCACGATCTCATTCTTTCGGTCACTACCCAGAGCTCATGACCATAGGTGAGGGTTGGGACATAGATAGACCAGTAAATCAAAAGGTTTGCTTTCCGGCTCAGCTCCCTCTTCACCACGACGGACCACCGCAGCGCCCGCATCATTGCATTGCCACACGCTCCATTCTACCGTCACTCGTGAACAAGACCCCAAGATACTTGAACTCCCTCGCTTGAGGCAGTAACGCTCACCCAACCCGGAGAGGTCAATCCACCGGTTTCTGACAGAGAACCATGGCCTCAGACTTGGAGGTGCTCACTCTCATCCCAACTGCTCATGGAAATGCAAATCGGCAAGACATGGCCCGACTAGGCGCAGCCAAAAGTTACAGTGTAAAAGGCCCAATTTACTGTCGTCTATCAGCCTTGCAGTATTTTAACCCTAGCTTTTCACACATCTGGTGCCAGATCATAAATTGCTTCAGTTACTATGGTATACCCTTTTCCCACCAAAATTAGCGCACATTTTTAAATGTGGTAAAATCCATTTAAAATAGGTTATAGGCTGCTGTCCCATTGCCGGTAGTGCACCAGCCAAGTTTTTCCTTGTTCGTTCTTTTTTGTTTGTTTGTTTGTTTGTTTGTTTTTTCTGGTGTGTCTCATTTGACTTCACAGACAGGCAGGAAAACAGGTTAATAAACAGTAGAAAGCAGCATGGAGGTCAGTGCAAATATTACAGTGGTTACTTTTGTTTTCTATCTGTTACTTAAGTCTTTTTCTCAAACTAAATGGACGGAGATGGACGGTATTTCATTGCAGCTGACATTGCATTGCACCGGCAAGGGGGCGGAAATGATCTCATCCACCTGGGTATCATATTTCCATCACTGCCGACTGAAGCTGATTGGAGATGGAGCTGATAAATACCTGTGACTATTGCAGAGTTATTTGTCCAGAAAGTGAATGCCTGTTGTAACCTTTCCCACTAAATACAAAAGCCAGATGTTGGCAGGTGTTAGTGGGTTTTTTTGTGCAGTGGGAAAGGGGCTGTAGAGACATGCTTCAGGCCTTGTCTGCCTGCCTGCCTGCCTGCCTGCTTACTTGGCTGCTAACCCCTGTACAATGCAAGCCTGCCCACGTTCTTCTGCCCAGTTGGTCATGCCATTCCTCTTGGCCCTTCTGTCCTCTGTCGTCACCAGCCATCCCATCTCGGTGATGTTGCTAGGTACGCATCCTGCATTGCTGGTGCATTAAAGTCCAACGAAAACTCACTATTAACACATCCAGGGGGACACAGCCTCCTAATTTTTCCCTGAAATTCTAAATTGTGAACAACAAATCCATGTTGAAATCACAGAGACAGTGGCGTGGCATAACTTTTTCACCTGGTGAGGCTACAGCCTGATAGGTCGCTCTGTGTATCTGTGTATTTATATTTTTAAATGTTAATGTTTTTAATGTGTTTTTGTGCTCCACACAGATCTGACACCTACCCGCCCACCCACCTGCTTTCATCCCTGGCTCTATGAAGGGCTGTGCACCGTTGTTGCCTGGCAAAGGCGATGGTGTCAGCAGCATAGAGGTCGCTGGGGACCACCTGTAGACAATAATTAATTAAACTTTATTATATTTTCAGGTTCATGAAATGTATCAGAATTCACAAATGTTTAGGATATTACCACAGAGATTCTTGTAATCTTAAATCACAATGTCCACTGTGACAGCAAATGCTTTACTGTGCAGGGGGGGCTCCTATCAAAACCTATTAACATCGCTGCCATTTAAGTACTTTTCAATGAATCAGTTTAACCTTATCTGATTCTTAGTAGTGTTCTGTTCTGGGTTCACTTTTTGAACTAAAACCTGACAGTGACATGTTATATGAGGATGCAGTAACCTGCATATCCTTTGGAACAGTTTCATCTATATCATTTGTCACCTCAACATCCTGCACTGTGTTCCTTCAGTCTTCGTCTTTACCTTCTGCCATTTTTGTTTCTTATGATCTTTCTTTCTTCTTCCTTTTTAATGGTAACATTTTTTGGAAGTGGCACAAATACAGCATTAAAATGCATCATAAGTACATAGTGAGACTCTGATAAGGATTATAATCACAATGCATAATGGGACATCAGTATTGTACCAAATGAAATGTAATTTTCTGATCTTTGCCTGATAATTGTAGTGTAACAAAAGTCAGCGTGTTTCTAATGGCTCCTAATCTGCTGTTATTACATCACAGTGCACTTGAGTAAAAGCGCTGGTAATTTCTTCTTTGAGAAAGCAGCAGATCTAAGAGGGCCAGCGAGCGTACAAGCAGCTGCAAAATGTGGGGATCCCAGATCCTGAGATGAAAAGACAGCCCAGCATGAAGATTACAGTAGCCATTTCTTTTTTGCTACTCCAGGCTAATAGAGCTCAGCACTCCCAACACTTGGCAGGGCTTGTAAAAGCACAGCTTGTTGTAAAGGTTTATAAAGCAGCGTTGGAGATGTTGGAGGGCATATTAATTCCCTTTTATCTTAGCTAGGCGAGCAGTTTCCCACTGCTTCCAGTCTTTGTCCTAAGCTAGGCTAATCGGGTCTTGGATCTATTTCTGTACTGGACATGCAGAGATGAAGCTGATATTGATCTTGTTATCTGACTCTGGGTCAGTGAGTCCATGTTGTTACCCCTGTGGATAGTCCTTGTGGCACAATATAACAACATCTGGCAATCAAGAGTGGTGGAAAGGAACTAAGTACATTACAGCCCTGTACTATAGTTAAGGGCAGTTTTGCGGTACTTGTACTACACTAACACTTCTACTCCCATAAATTTCAGAGCAACATATTGAACTTTTTTTCTCCACGACATTTATTTGACAGCTACAGTGGCATGCAAAGGTTTGGACACCCCTGGTTCAACATTTCGCTTACTCTGAATAGTTAAGTAAGTAGAAGATGAATTGATATCCAAAAGGCATAAAGTTAAAGATGAAACATGCTTATCAACATTTTAAGCAAGATCAGTGTATGGATTTTTGTATTGAACAATTTAGAGTGAAAAAAATCAAAGGAGGGCTATTCAAAAGTTTGGACTCCCCAAGACATTTGAGCTCTCAGACAACTTTTACCAGGGTCTCAGACCTTAATTAGCTTGTAAGGACTATGGCTTGTTCAGAGTCATCATAAGGAAAGGCTAGGTGATGCAAATTTCAAAGCTTTATAAATACTCTGACTCCTGAAACTCTGTCCCATCAATCAGCAGCCATGGCCTCCTCTAAAACAGCTGCCTACCACTCTGAAAACTAAAATAACTGATGCCCACAAACAGAGTTGGGTAAGAGTTACTTTAAAAGTAATCAAAGTACGTTACGGCGTTACTTTTTAAAAAAAGTAACCAGTTACTTTACTGCGTTACTCCCTGAGTAAAGTAACTCAAGCACTTTTAAAGTACTTTTGAGTATTCTACATTTCCTATTGGGCAATGGACCACAGGGCGCTTAATCTACATTTTTTTGTCTCCAAAATTAAAGTTATGGACCACTTGCCCTTCACTGAGATCCAGTTCTCCCATCACAGCCGTCACTTTGACCAGTAGAAACACAGAACCATCTGCTGCCGTAGACAACTGTATGACAACAACACCCCAGCATTTTTAATATTTCCTCTAGGGATGTTACCACACAGAGTAAAAGGGGGAAATGATGGTGTGAAACAGCAGAGGCACTTCGTCGACCCGCTGAGTTAACGTTACTGTCATTAGCATCAAGCTAGCAAACAACGGTCGGACATAGAGTAATAACATTAACAAATAGTGGCTT
Organism: Epinephelus moara; assembly: GCF_006386435.1. Taxonomy (NCBI): domain Eukaryota; kingdom Metazoa; phylum Chordata; class Actinopteri; order Perciformes; family Serranidae; genus Epinephelus; species Epinephelus moara. The sequence continues at coordinate 7,497,603 of NC_065509.1, read as the reverse complement.
TTACTCACCACAACTGCAGAGGCTCCCAGCTTCGTGTGAAACAGACTAACTTACATATAGACGGTCTGTTATTTATTAATCCCTCTGTGTGTTTATATATTTACTTTTTATCTGCTCCGTTGTCTTTGTAAAGTTAACATATCGCACCGTCATTTCAAACTCAACACTTGTTTCAAATTAAAAGCCCCTTATAACCTCAGCTGAGAGAATCCCTCCATTTTCTAAATAGGCTTTTATTCTGAAACATTTGTAGGAACTTGGTTGTGGAAGATACAGTAGCTTGACAGTTTACATGTGGCGCTTCAAATGGAGCTCCTGCCATCTGCTGACACTTTTAGGTGACTACAACAAGTCGACTGGCACATGAACAGACACAGTGACTCAAATAATAGTGAAAGTAATAAAAATAGGACAAGAATAACCTGATGACATCACACACGCCTTGAAAGACGACCGGGGATAATTGGTGAGTACCATCATGTAGCGTGTACCAGGCATAATGCAAGTCCTGAGTCTGAAATATGTCTGTCAGTGAGTCCTACTCCACCTATTTAGACTCCACCATAGACAACGGCAGCATTTCTCCGACCACGTAGCGAGCCACAAGCTCCGTGGCTTCTTTCAGCCTGATAGGTTTTACGTTATCTCCGTTATTAGAACCAAATGACAGCCGTTGCTGTTTCGGAGCTGAAGGACCAGCGTTCTAAAAGTAACGGAAGTAACTGATGTCTTGTTTGAAAATGTACTTAAGTATTTGATTACTCAAACAGCAAACTAACGCGTTAGGTTACTCGTTACTGCAAAAAGTAATCAAAGTACTCTAACCCAACTCTGCCCACAAAGCAGGAGAAGACTATATGAAGATAGCAAAGTATTTTCAGGTAGCTGTTTCTTAACTTCACAATGTAATTAAGAAATGGCAGTTAACAGGAACTGTGGAGGTCAGGTTGAGGTTCAGAAGACCAAGAAAACTTTCCCAGAGAGCTGCTCATAGGATTGCTGATTAATCAAAACCCCTGCTTGACTGCAGAAGACCTGCAGGAACATTTATCAGACTTTGGAGTGGTGGTGCACTGTTAAACTGTGCAGCGACACCTGTACAAATATGACCTTCATGGAACAGTCATCAGAAGAAAGCCTTTCTTGTGTCCTCACCACAAAATTCAGCATCAGAGGTTTGCAAAGGAACATCTAAATGAGCCTGATGCTTTTTGGAAACAAGTCCTGTGGACTGATGAAGGTACGGTAGAACTTTTTGGATGCAATGACCAAAGGTATGTTTGGAGAAAAAAGGATGCAGTTTTTCATGAACAGAACACCTGTCCAACTGTTAAACACGGGGGTGGATGGATCATGCTTTGGGCTTGTGTTGCAGCCAGTGGCAAGGGGAAAATTTCACAGGTAGAGGGAAGAATGGATTTGGTTATATTCCAGCAAATTCTGAAAGCAAACTTCACACCATCTGTAAGAAAGCTGACGATGAAGAGAGGATGGCTTCTACAACAGGACAATGATCCTAAACATACCTCAAAATCATCAATGGACTGCCTCAAGTGGAGCAAGCTGAAGGCTTTGCCATGGCCCTCACACTCCCCCGACCTAAACAGCACTAAAAGTTTGTGGACTGACCTCAAAAGAGCAGTGCATGCAAGATGCCCCAAGAATCTCACAGAGCTAGAAGCCGTTTGCAGGAAGAATGGGTGAAAATCCCCCAAACAAGAGTGGAAAGACTCTCAGCGATATACAAAAAATGTTTAGAAGCTGTGATACTTGCTAAAGGGGGTCCTTTTCCTCTTTTGTTATTTTGAAACTGTTAAAGATTGAAATAAAAAAAAGGCATCTTGCTTAAAGGGACATTGTGTAACATTTTCAGTTGTTTATTGGCAAAAATTGATGTCTGCATTCATAAATATGTCATCACTGGTGTACTATTACCTCCACCAATAATCTGACTTATTCTCGTAAAAGGAGAATTTCGGATTTGTTTGTACATTGTGCAGGTAAGTCGTCTGTGGGGTTCCAT
>NC_065509.1:7487712-7495099 GCF_006386435.1 Epinephelus moara | reverse complement strand
TGGTTTGTTTCATGTTTCGATTTACACAACAGTCCTACGTTGTAAACACAGCCAGCATGGTGAGGAGGGGGTTTGTCAACTCGCGTCGCGTGTGTCTGTGTAGGAGCCTGAATGAATACTCCATGTAGTATCGGATGACATGGTTTCATCAGTGTTAACATAGCTTTTTGGTACACAGCGGCTACAGTTGTTGCAATACGTGTTTGAAACAGTGAGGCGCTAGATTGCGCCATCTGTTTGAATACAATATATGATTTCAACGTTAGATGGGAGAAATTCCTACACACTGTGGCTTTAAACTATTGAACAAATGTGTCATCCTTAATTTCATGCCTTTTGGAAATCAGGTCATCTTTTACTTGCTTAGCTATTCATGGTAAACTAAATTTTGACCAGGGGTGCCCAGACTTTTGCATGCCACTGTATATGTATTAGATACTTCGGAGATTATAATGTAATATATAAAACAAATGATTATTTACAACCAAAAAATTAAACAATTAGATGAGAGGAATCTATAAAGTCAGTAGTGTAAGGAGTTGATGATTGAAAATGTGCTGCATGAGTGTTATGCTCTAAAAACAATGACAAGAAGCCAAAAGCCACAACACAGAGGTGTGTGAGGTGAGGGGATCTGCACACAGAGGACTGGCTGCTACTTGGGCATGTATGTATAGAGCTCACTGAGCCCAGATGTCACTGAATAAACTTGAACAGATCTGCAGCTCTGGGGCTTGAAATTTAAACCTCACTTAGGCCCAAACGCCACTTTCCTAAGCAAACTTTGGGATTTATAAAAAACAAACTTGATGGGAGATTGTGCCTCCCTCATGGTAACTCTGACCCATGCACATAAACTGAAGAAATGAGAAAGTGCCACTCAGATGGCAGAAAGATGAAACTGATATGACTGTGTAAAATAAATTGAAATATTACCTCTGATGTATTAAAATATTGTTTTCAGTTTAATCTGGAATCATATTTCATTGGAGCTGTAATTGTTAAACAGTACTTGAATGTTATGAAATGTATTCCCATAAATAACGAGGTGAACAGGAAGACAAATTACGGTTAAACAGATGCTGTTTTCAATGCCTCACTTGGCAGATATGAGTGCATATGAGTCTCATGGTGTATTCCAGTCCTGACACCAGGAAAAATATCTATTCAGGCATTTTGCTTCTATAAGTGGGCACTGACGATCAAAGTCCATTTTATTTTTTGGACTTTCTAATGCAACCACAGATTTGTGTTGAATAGTTAATGTTGTTGATTAACCTCCAACAGGTCTGCAGCCCTGGAGGCAAAGCAAAGCAAAGCAACACTGGTATTTTCACAGAGTGATATTGCTACTTTTACATAAAGAGCTGGTGTGTAGAATTTAGGGGCATCTACGTAGCCCCCATCTGGCCCTATCTAGAGCCAATGTTTGGTTTGTCTGTTCATGACCACTGTCAGAGCAACATAGGGGACCTCACCATGGAAAGGAAATGTTCATTCTAAGGTAACCAAAACAAGATTTTTATTTTCAGGTGATTTTACATTAAAGAAATCATACCTATGACTATTACATTATATTCCACTTCGGGTCCATGTCATTGGTTCGACAGCCCATTGGTTCGACATCCTATTAATCCGACTGTCCGCGGTGCTGAACGGCTCGCGGCGGGCGTATGGTGCGCCGTGACCGGCTTGAGGCAGGCAGGCTCACGGCTTATGTGTTTGTCACTTTCTTTTTCATTTTAACCCACACCATGATCTTTTCCTGACCCTAACCAAGTGGTTTTTGTGCCTAAACCTAACCAGACCTTAACCACAGGGCATCATGATGATTTCGGAATGGACTTCGTAACTATGAGTTTAATATGATCGGAACAATGGGATGTCGAACCAATGGGCTGTCGAACCAATGGGCAGTTCCCTTCCACTTCTGCCAGTATATCCCCACTGGACCTTTAACGAAAATATATGAAAATGTCTTCCAAATACTTGCAAGCACACATTCCTGGTATATTACTGTCTAGTGTGATCAGCATAATTCCACTGTTTATCTCACAATTGTCTAGATGGAAGACTGATCCTAATGGATCATATCCGTTTAATAGATAATTAACCCACTATGCAGTTTTCTTGCATGTGATGAACTTGGGACTGTATTACTCAAACTGGGTTTCCTGGATTGTGTTTATATCCCGGTAGCTGTAGCAACAGACACACACCAACACAGCACTGTGGCTTTAGAGATGCCAATGTTGGTTTGGTCCACAATCAAACGTGGCAGCAACCGTGGTTGAGGAGATAGAGTGGGTTGTCTATCCAAGGTTTTGCTGCCATCGGTGTGTTAGAATGGGTGAATGAGAGGCAAATTGTTAAGGGCTTTGTCTGTTAAGGTAGAAAAGAGCTCTATGAATGCAGTTCACTTATCATAAACACATGCATTCATTTATAGAAATATTAAACACTGCTGTGAAATCTTTAAAGTTATTAAAGAATGAATCCTAATGCCAGTCACCGGCAATGTCCTGAATTTTCCTGGTGATCTGACATTTTTGCCTCAGAGTAAAATGTCTTGACAACTAGAGGATGGATTGACATTAAAGCTGGCACAGATATTTTGTTCCTCACAGGATAAATTATAACAAATTCCAATTTGTCAAATACTTTAGTTTATATGTGTAAAACTAATAATATTCTCACCAGCTCAGCTGTAAATTGTGTTTAGTACTAATTATCAAATGACATTTCCTGATGAATATCAGACTGTTATATAACAAGGCTACAAATCATATATTTATAATGCTTAACTAATGCATGACTCATGAGGATTTAATGCATAAATTAATGCAGGATGTATCAAATTCATGTTGCTCAACATTAACAAATGATCAAGTCACTATGACTGTGTGTGACAAGTTCACCCATAATAGATCATCAAGTAAAGGACATTAATTTGATGGATGAATTTACATGTCAGCAAATTAGCTGACTTCCAATTACATAAGAGTTTATTTCAGACCCATCCATTTGCTGAGCCTCACTGAAAGCAGACCAGACCTGTTCTCTGGAAGGTATTTAGTTCATGTCCAGTCCTTTCTCCTTTAATTTGTCAACTGGCACCTGCTAGATCATTTTGGGTTTAGTGCATTATTTTCTACCACTCTACAAAATAATAATAAAAAAAGAAATCATCTTCCACCCCTTAAGTTGTAAATGTGGCATAATATCATTGGGTCAAGCAGCAACATTTATTGGTTTGTCAGTATAATAAAAAACATTACTTAGGTATATGATATGTTCCTTAATTATAAAGTGTTACAAAACACCTGTCTAGGTCCCGCCCCTCTTCACTTTGTGCTCCAATAAGAGTAGAGTAAGCTCAGTAAATGGCAGAGCCCCGTTCAACTTTCAGCTCTCAACAGTACTAAACTTTCATTGGATCGTTTATGTTGAAAAGAAGACCAAATTCTGAAGATGGTTAAAACATGTGGCTGGGGGGCCTGTAAAAGAGACACTTAGGCTATTAGCCAGTAAAAGATCAAGGCTATCAGTTCTTTATTTATTTGATCACCACCTCAAAGTGTCTTGGTTTTATTCATTTGGATATACACAATGTCTAGCAGCCCTTCACAAATATGTCCGTCCATCACACACTGTAGTCCTTGCTGTCAGCTTCCTGAAACTATATTGCCTGAAACCTAAAAAGTAATACCCACTGCCAGATAAACAGAACTGGCATCGCTATGTTTCTTTTTGTCAAGCTTGTCTGACCTAGCAACAGTTACTAAGGGGGTGGGATTTTTGGTCAGTCAATTGCTAGCACGTTAACATACTAAAGCTTAAGGTGCCGCTGTTGCTGATGGCCGCGTTCGGACTCATATTAGCCCTGCATGGAAAAATGTATCAGTTATTTGAATAAAGTTTGTCCTGGGGTGCCAAAGCAACAGGTTATGGCCAAAAAAAACAACACTGAGTCATCTGTCAAAAAAGTTGACCCTGGCTCAACTGCATGGCAAAACATCATCCAGTGAGCAAAACTCAGGAAACTCCAAGGCACTCTCTTGGAAAAATTAAAAAGCCTTTATTGCACTCCTCTACAGACATTTTGTGAATCATCCAGTAAGCGCTGGCCAATCAGCTGGTAGATGACTTTATAACTTGAATGCAGTATTTCTATTTACCTTGCGATTGCCATGACAAACGATATACTAGCAGTGGCAGTATTAAACAAACTGTTGTTTTGGCACCTAATAAACCTTTAAACAAGTTACAACGGGGGCTGAAAAATGAAGCCATCATGGACGTGCCAAAAACTGTACTTTCTCCCTGGCTCTGGCTCCAAGAGTCAGTCAATCCCCACAGACCCCCAAATGCTCAACTCTACAGCAGAAATAAACATGTATACAGCCTGGGACAGCAAATGGTTTTGGTCTCTGGGGGACATCACAGTGTTTATACGTCCATGACTTTTGTACAGTCTAGTATAGACTGGACTTCTTGGATCGCATCACTAAAACCTGAAACAACAAGCCCCCACCAACACAGCCCGCTGCACTGTTTTTAATCTGGATCCCTGCTAAAAGAAATTCCCAAAATATTCCTTTAAGGCAGATTCAGCAGCAGGCATGGACGCAGAGACAAAGTAGAGGAAAGAATGAAACTAATTAAAAGTCTCTGAACCTGATTGAATGGAAGGCCTGCATTTTAAAGTACAAGAGAGCCTAAAAATATTCTTAAGGCGAAATAATATGAAACAAATCCAGCTGTGACATCGACCAATAACTATCGACTGCTTTCTAACTGCCCATAGTGGGGTCTATTCACCAACCATTTGATCCACGATGAGCAATCACATTATTATTTCCCAGAAAAAAGATGAAAGGCTTTGGCTGTTTTAAGCCTTCATCCATCGGCATCGCAGAAATTAAACTTGTGTCACAGCTGCATTTTCACTCGGAATTTGCTTCACTTGTTTTAGGGGGGGATGAAAAAAGATTTTTGAGATTGAATACAAGTAGTTCAATCAGAATTTTTCTTTTCTTTTTTCTTTTTTTTGAAGTGCAGCTAAGATGTCAGGCACGTAGCCAGTCAGTCAGCCAAACAGTGTTATTAAGTTTTCTGCAATGCTTGAGTTCTTCATAAAACCATAATAAAGGATCTGCTTTATGGATTCTCGTCAGGATGCAAAGTCATATCCATATTACAGTTACAATTCAGCTCATTAATTTTTGGGCATTATGATAGTTGGTGCTGGTGTGTGTGTGTGTGTGTGTGTGTGTGTGTGTGTGTGTGTCAGGCTGACTATCCTGTTTTCTTTCAGTGTACAGCTCTTCTGTTCATTTATGACACTAGCTTTGTGTTGTTTGCTGTATCAATATGTAATTAGAGCCTAGGAGCCACTGCAATCTGGACCAGCTGTGTGTGTGTGTGTGTGAGTGTATGTGTGTGTGTGCGTGTGTGTGTGCGCGCGCGTGTGTGATACCATGAAGCTCCTTTATGTGCCATCATTATACTTATGAGGTACAGACAACAGCCCTGCAGCCACTGAAGTGCGCAAACACACACATATCAGATGCACATACATGCACGTGCACACTCACGAACACACACACAAACACACACACACACACACACACACACGGACGGTTTGCTGGTTAATGGAGCTCCTCTCTTCTTTAATGAGCGTTGTAGTCGTTCTTCTCTCTGCTGTCCCCCTCATTACCTCTCTGTCTTCACTCTCTTCTTCTTCCTCCTCTTCTTTGCTCTTTTGTACCTGCACCTCTCTCTTTCTTCTTTTCTTCTGTCACTTTTTTATTTCACGTGATCTTCGTTCCTTCCTTTTATTCTTTTGTGTATGTCCTACTCTTGCCCTCTCTCCTTCCCGTGCTGCCTCGGTCTTTCTCCTTCTGCATCCCCTGTCCCTCCTCTCATTTCATCCATGTCTTCCTATCTTCTTTTCTCTCCTTCCCTTCTTCTCCCCTCTCACTCCGTTCCTCAACACAGCAAATGGTGCAATGTCACGATTACGTGTTGCTCCAAACAGTAGCTGTAACTCAGTCACGAGCAACTTTGTCTTCATTGACACAACTCAGCCTCATGCTCTTAATAAGCTGTCGTTTTCACTTTCTTCACCAACATGACTACACACACATGACAACCTCATCATGCTCGGCTGCAGACAACATTTAGCTTTAGGAAGTTTAGTTATGTATCTTTAAAAGGACTAAAGCACACTGATTCATGTACAAGCCGTTATTATGACAACACATTAACATTTCAACAGCTACTGTCTCTCCTCATCAGCACAATGCACATGCCCAGTCCACTGGCAGCATGATTATGGTTTGATAGGATAATAGATACAGCATGTAGGTGATCTCATTGGACAGTTCTTGGTAAAAGTATCAGCCTGTGTTTAGTAATAAGCCCAGTCACCATGCAGAGGAAAATGCTGGCATTGTATGTTTCTGCAAACCATGAGTATGTTACATTTGCACATTTCATATGTATCATATCAGTGTTTCGAAGGTGTTGCGCTGACTTTGTCATCAGGAGGTGGAGGGGATGGTGGATGGCATGCCGCCTAGAAAGGACCTGCCAGACCACTGTTCAAGACCAACAAATGACAAAACCAGCAGTTTTCAGCAAGTCTTTGCTGTGTCTTGTGGCCTTTTAGCCTCCAAATGTGGGTGTCTTTTAGGGTTAGGGTTGTATGGGGTACTTATCTATAGTCAGTGTATTACATACAGTAGATGCCAGTCAGCCAGTTTGGAGAAGCAGGCTGGAGTCCCACACGGAAGCTAAGCAAAGTAATTCTGTGGAGGGGGCAGCAACAATATTTATTTTAGCCACCTAAAAAATGGTCCCATTTAAAAAATCAATATCAATTTAAGTGTACGCTGTATTGAAAATATTTTCACCACTGTACATTTCTGTCAGACAGCCCATGATGACGGGGAAGCCGTTAATGGCTTCACTTACCCCTCTATGCTCTCATTAAAGCCACCATACACCATTGACAAAAACAATAACTTAAGCTTACCGAACACTAGGGATGCACCAAATATTCGGTAACCGAATATATTCAGCCGAATATTGCAAAAAAACACACATTCGGTATTCGGTGGAATAAAAGCAAGGTCGAATAATAGCGGTGTGTTTTGATAACGCAATCAAACAGCGTGCGGTGACGGACGGAGTAAAATGTCGGCAGTGTGGCGATATTTTACTGCGTCCATCACCACACTCACATTTGTGACTAAAAATAGTTTTGTGCAGCAAAAGAAATCATTCAGCACGATGTGCGAGTACAGATTTCAACCAGCAGCAGAAACGAAAGGCGAATCCCGCCGGTTGTGGGTTGAACGGGGGGTCACAGACACAGACACAG
>NC_065509.1:7485037-7487571 GCF_006386435.1 Epinephelus moara | reverse complement strand
TGATACTACTCAGAACCATGATATTTTCACTGGTATCGTACAGTGGGATCCAATTTTGGTACCGTGACAACACTAATCTGGAGGGGGTTCATCTGCAAAAACTAATGAAAAATTAAACAACGGTATTCGGTATTCGGTACTTGGTATTCGGCTAAGCGTTTAATTTTATTCGGCTTCGGCTTCGGCCACAAACTTTCATTTCGGTGCACCCCTACCGAACGCAGGAGCTGCTGGTCTACCGCTGCTTCCATAAGTGCATTTGTTTGTGTTATTGTGTGACTTTGGTGAATTCACACTAACCCTTGTCAACACCAAAGTTGCAAAATTACACAAACAAAATTTTGTCAGACGCCAACCTGCTTCGCCAAACTGGGGGCGTGCCACCTGACATCTACTGTATATAATATGCTGTTGATGGATGAGTACCCCCTACAATGCCACTTCTGAAAATCTGAACTATCCCTTTAAATACAAGGGAAACAACTTGGTTTTTGACGTGAGAGAGAGAGAGACAGAGAGAGAGAGAGAGAGAGAAGACAGTGTGTGTTTGTTTTGAAGTGGAAGGAAAACTGGAGTGAAGTGGCGACATGAAAGCTATGTATTTTTTGGCCATGTGTTTCACAATATTTTGAAGGAGCAAGAGATTTATGTAGCAAGTATTAGCATCATGCCAACATTCCACTCAGTGCTCCTGCTAGAGGCCTGGAGGATTTCCCTTGTGTTGACTGGATATGTAGCATTTTTTCTATTACTTTATTTGTTTAGGCTTTCTGCAGCATAATTTTTCCTCTGCAGTACGTTTCTGTTGTCGTATTTGCTTAGGATTTTCTTGTGTTTTTGAATTGGCTTCGTGTCTCAAGAACTGCAGCACGTTTCACCCAATAGAAATATTTTTGTAATGCATTTGCCCTTGTCAGTGGCCACATTAACCTGATAATCTTTACCACTTTACTTGGAGATCAAACCAAAAGTCAGTGGACCTGCAATGTCATCAGTAATCCCTCATTGTACAGGAAAATGTTTACAGGTATTTCATCATAAATTCAAAATAATGGACAAATTTATAAAGTCATTAGGATATAGTGTAGAGGAACCATTAAAAATTTGGTCTCATAAGAAATGTCAGTTGACCATCATTCACTAGGATTTTTCCTCTCAGATCATGAATGTCACTTAACTTCCTGGCCATCCAGAAGTTAGTTGGTGGTCAACCAACTGCCAGCAACCATCCCTACAGTTTGCATTGCCTCAAGCTGTTCTCATGCACTGTTCATACATTTTACTATGAAACGTAATGCACCAAAATTTGTACATGTCCCATGAAATGAAGGCTGCAATCACGAGACTAATGCGTTGATGGGAGTAAAGAGGGAAGTGGTCCTGAGCGGCATAGTCAGGAGGGAAGTTGGGGAGGTGGATGGGTCAAAAACATAGGACTTTCACAGGACACTGGTGTTAGGAACCATGTGAACTTTGAGTCATTTTAAGGTAGGTCAACCCCATGTTTCTTTCCTTACATCTAACCACAGTAACTTTACTTACCTAAACCTAGCCTCTGTAATTTTACATTAATTAAGTAACTTTATGTTAAAGGGGCAAAAAGCGAAATCGTTTCACCGCTAGGTTTGCTGTTGTGCACTGCCTGTAGACCAAAACAAAGTGTGTCATGAGCCACTCCTCCCTCTACCTCTGCTCTCCACCCCCCCCACTCGCCTCGTCTGTGCAGCCGAGCACCGCAACATCTCCACGGACTATCACATCCGGACGGTCCCGGTGTTTCTTCCGCAGGCTCCACTTCACTCAGCTGCCCGATATACCCACTGCTTCTTCCCGCATTAACCTGAATAACAAACCAGGGCTCGGTGCTCCGGTTGGATCCAAATGGAAAGCCGGGGCTAACGTTAGCTGGGAAGCTAGCGGAGGCTAACTGGCTGTGCTGGCAGCTGAGTGAAGTGGAACCTGAGGAGGAAGCACCAGTTAGCCCCCGCTAGCTGGGAGGCTAGCGCAGGCTAACTGGCTGTGCTGGCAGTTGAGTGAAGTGGAGCCTGAGGAGGAAGCACCAGTTAGCCCCGGTTTCACTACAGGCAGATTCACTCGCCACAGGGGCGAGGAAATAAAACCTGAACAGCCAACTTAGTTTGGCTTAGTTTAGCAGTTAGTGATGTATTTCACTCACTCACGGTCTCTGCTGTGTTTAGCTATTTCCCTGCTTTCCTGTTAGCGTTAGCACTAGTCGGCTGCCACGCTAACATCCCTACTCCTCTCTGTGAGCTGGAGCCGTGAGCCCGCGAGCCCGCCAGGCTCACGGAGAAGAGTAGGGACGTTAGCGTTAGCACTAGTCGACTGCCACGCTAATGTTCCTACTCTTCTCCGTGAGCCCGCCACGGCTCCGGCTCACGGAGAAGAGTAGGGACGTTAGCATTAGCTCCTGGAGTTAGCACTAGAGCTACTACGGCTACTGGAGTAACTTACAGCTATGGAGCACTTCTACCAGCTCTTCTAGTCACTGAGCCTCACCTCCATCTCAGCAAATA
>NC_065509.1:7474063-7484823 GCF_006386435.1 Epinephelus moara | reverse complement strand
GTGGGGGGGATTCACATGAACGTACATGAATGCGCAGCCGGACCGGCTTGTAAACAAGGGGCTGGAGATCAACACAGAGAGAGGGTGTGTGAGGTCATGCTATACTCCAGATGAAATGACACCTCTAGTTCTTCACATAGCAATTTTTTAATTCCTTCATTCTAGAAATGATGAATTTTGCTTATTGTTCCTTTAAGAATGTAGCATCATTCGTTGGACACTATTTCGTAGGATATCATACAAACTGTTGTATGAGGATAAGTTGATAGTGTATGTGTATTGGCTAAAACTCTTACAAATATTTAGCAAATTATTAATGTGCATAAGGTTGGTAAAGAGTTTTAAGTAAATTATTAATGTACTCTGATCAAACACTCTAGCCAGTTTGTCCAAATCAAAATTACATTTAAAATGATTTGTTTATTAATGTTGTAGATGAAAGAAAACATAAATACAATGACCTATTGCAAGACAAAAGTATGCCCCACGTCATCACACTGTTATTCTGTTATGTGTATTGTGTACAGGCAGCTGACAAAGCCAAGCTGACATAATTTAATCATCTGCCGGTCTGTGCCTTCCTTTATATATTAAGAAATGCTCAGATGAATCATGTGGAGTATTATCAAGTGAGAAGACTAAGTCTGTGGTTTGTATGAGGTGAGTGACGACATGTCTACTTTGGGCTATTATGCTCACAGCAGTAAATGTACCTACCTCCTACAAGAAAAGAAAATGCTCTCTGATTAGACACATAACACACTGAATGCAGTAATCTGTACACAGGTTACACTCATGTAAGTGCTATACTGACCACACATGAGGACAAAAGTAATATTGTAGAGAGCAGCTAGGATGTTTATGTGCTGTTTAGTGGTTGTAATGGAAACCATAGCAGTGCACCTGCATCTCTCCATCTGTAGCTGACAAATATAGCTACAAGGTGCCGAGCAAAACCATGTCATGCCGTGTTCACTTCACACAGGTACAATTAGGACATGTATACCCACTGAGCAATTTTGAGATATAGCCCACTTCCTGCTTCTGTCTTTACTGCCATATTTGTCAGCCAAAAGGGAAGATGAAGAAAAATCTCTGCAATAACAGATCGAGTGTGACAGAACTGCATAAATGTTCAAAGTATTTATTCAGTCACAAACTCAAATATTATTCAACCCCCTTGAACTGATGCATGAAGTTTTAATTCAAAGAACACGCTGCTCCATGAACGTCTCCTGCTTTGAACCTGGAATCCAAGTAACAAGTATCACACTTCAAAACACACATGGGTTTGAATGTTTTAATGTGCCTGTTAAATGAGATGAAGGGGACAAACCCAAATGCAAATTATAACAATTGAATTTGTGCAAAGAAGTATTATGGAACTGGGATTATGTTAGGGCTGCCACGATTAGTCGACTAATCGATGACTAATCGACTATTAAAATAATCGGTGACTATTTTAGTAGTCAACTAATCGGTTTGAGTCATTTTTCATAGAAAAGTACTATAAAAGTACCCCAAAATACTCTTAATGCAGCTTCTTACGTTCAGATATTGGCAGCTTTACACACTCTCCCGTGACAGTGAACTAAAACCCTTTGGCATGAGTATGAAACAAGACATTAGATGACGTGATTTTGGGGTTTGGGCGAGACAGACCGACATTTTTCAACATTTTAACACATTTTTCGATGAAATGATTAGTCGACTAATCGAAGAAATAATCGACAGATTAGTCGACAATGAAAATAATCGTTAGTGGCAGCCCTAGATTATGTAGTTGCATTGTATATCCTATAGACAAAAAGTATTGATCAATATCATCTAATTGAAGTCAAAATTATCATGTCACACCTAAACTGTCAAAAGCTGAACCTTCTTGCCAAACTGAAAGTTAATACTGGATAAAACTACAAACCCCCAAATTTTGTTAATAACATTCGTCAGTGTTCAGTGCCATCATTACTAACTTGGTATCTCTAAATCATCAGAACATATAGCCTACAGTAGCAACTATGGAAGGATTAAAGGCAGCAGTATGTTTGCAACAAACTAGTTTCTGAGAAGTATCGACCGCATTTGAAGGCAACAGTGATTACAGCTGAATATCTGCTGTCATAGACAGGAAGAGGAATTCAGGATGTTCTATTTAGTTTTAGCCAGAGAAATTGATTGAGTAGTTGTGTGAATAATCAGAGTGCAAAGAGAGCTTAAGTTCATATCCTGCCTACTGTCAAAGCAAACACAATGCTGGGGACTTGATATTATTACTTTTGGCAAACACTTGTCGAGGGCTTCCAGGGCTTGACTGCCCATTCAAATATATAACCAGAGAGTGAGCGTTCCGCAGGCTAAAGGTAAGGGATGTCGGGCTACTTGAATCCCCGCTGTCATGGCCCTGATCGGACAGCCATCTCTCGGTCAGCTCTCTCTTTGTGGACCAACACTGCGTAGCATCGGTACTCCATTGAAAGTTTATTTGTCGACATTGAACACGTGGAAAATTAACTTGAAACAAAACTGAATAAGAAAAAGCAGGAAACTCTACTGTCCATCTTACTTATTGTACTCAGAATTATCTCTATCAAATGCAGTCCCCCCACCTGGTCCAAATTGTCTTTATTAATTACTCTGGTATATCCCCATATGGTAAGCCCAACTCACCTAGTCTGACAGCCATGCAGGACAATCAATAGCGACAGTGTTCAGTGACACTATTTTCGCATCTCAGCATGTCTGGCAAAGTGCTGTGTAATGTAATGCAATAATGTGCGATGTAAAGATAGAGTGGAGTAATGGGGCCCTCACGCTCCCTTTGTGTTCGTTGTAATCCGAGCTCTGAGATTACTGAATTATTTGTATTGGCATTATTCCACTGGCTAGCGCTTGGCTTCTCATACCGCTCATACGGTGGTTGCCACTGAAATCACAGCATTGCCAAAACGTTCTCATTCCCATTCATTCATTCATTTTCTGTAACAGCTTATCCTGTAAGGGGTCTCAGGGGTGCTGGAGCCTATCTCAGCTGACATTGCGCAAGAGGCAGGATACACCCTGGACAGATCGCCAGACAACATTCACATTCACACCTAGGGACAATTTAGAGTCACCTAAGGGGAGACCATGCAAACTCTGCACAGAAGGGCTCCCCCACTATGGGTTCGAACCAGGAACCCTCTTGCTGTGAGGCGACAGTGCTAACCACTGCTCCACCATGCCTGCTCATTCCCAATTCATCAATTATTGCTGTTTAGTCAGTGGACTTCCACGTTTAAATATGACATGCTAGGTACCCTGGTTGCATCTGTTATTGACATTCCGGGAGGCCGTGTCAATTTACACCTGTTACATGCATTGAGTCTTCAATATACATTTTAGTTTTCATAGGAAATGTACCGTTTATGTTGTTTGAGTTGTTAGATTTCAAAATAAACATACAACATCGGTAAAACAACTTGATTTACGTATATTTCCATGTGCTTTTGTTGCACTTGCATTTTTAGGTTTCGAAAAAAAACATGGTTTGGCTCAACATTCATACAGGAAGCGAACAGCAGGCTTCTAAGTGAAAGTCCATGTTTGTTGGACCCATCCTCTGCCCCTCCTGTCCGCCCTGTAGGGACTTTCAATTTCCTTAAATTGCATTTCATACTGGCGCCGTCTGGTGGTGTTATTCACTGACATCACCCAATGGTGTACCACAAAAGGATGTCTTTTTTTGACGGTGTCTGATGCCACAACTACTTACCAAGTGGCAGTATTTGACACCTTCGGAATGAAAATGGGTTGGCGGTGCAGAGGTGAAGTGCCCACCCTCCTGCTCCCCCCTTGTTAACACCATTAGCTCTGTTATGTGTCTTGACTGTTGTGCTATGATTGTTTTTTGTAGTCATGAGAACACTGAGGCAAATCCCTAACAACTAAGTTGTATGGCAATAAAGTAATGAATCTTGAATCTCTGTCAGCACCATTAGTGTTGTTTAGCACTATTTATGTAGTTAGCACTAATGGCTGCTCGCCAGCTCAACCACCTCCATGTTGAGAGTCATGTCCAGACAACTCATACGCCACTTAAAGGTATGGTTATGTATAGAACTAGTTGTTATTTGGTTGATCTGACACTGAACTTTGCACCAGCTTTCAGAATCAAAGCTTTTAACAGGCTACAACTTCAGTTTCACTGCACTATGTTAACAGCGGCAACATCTTGTATTGGCACACTGAATATTGGCACTGGATATAAGCATGTACTGCATATATAAGCATAATTTCTATAGGGATATTGGGCTGTGAGTCCCCCTGGATAGTTTAAATTAGGACTCTACCATTAAAACAGTGGAATTTATTGACTGAAAATATCTACACTGTATTCACCTAACTCTTAATCATCTTTCTTTTTTCATCTTTTTGTATGAAAAGTGTCAAAAGTTGTGGGCCAAAAGACCGCTGTTAAAGGACCGCTGAAATCTGTGTACAGATTCATTAAGGACTTCTGTTTCTGCTGAGCAATTGTGACTTTGATCAGGCACGGCTTACCTCCTTTCTTGCCAAATCCATTGGCATGCCACAGCTGAAGAGTTTAGGCATCCAAAGATGCTTCCTTTCACATATGGTGAAGATTGGATCAAATACATAGGAGAAGACACAAACCATTTGTTTCTGGCAAAATTCAGAATGACAGCTGAATGACTTGGCTGAAATTGACTATATCTGTTGGGCTTGTGTTGAAACAACTTTAGGAAAAAAGAGTTTTATTGATACACAGAGTATCTCATGACTTTAAGGACAACTGAGATTTGAAAATTGTTTAGAGATGAGAGCTTGGACTGACGGTGAAGCTAAACTCACTGTGTTGGCGCCAAATTTAGAGTCTATTCCGCTTTATTCCTGCATAAATTCTCTGTATTAAGATGTTTTGTAAAACGGCCACAGCAAAAAAACAATCTCACAAATAATCACAAACTTGAAACCAATGAGCCTTTGACTTCTGAAGTAAGATAATCTACTTTCTTTAAGAGTTGTTTTTCATTAAATATTTAAAGTTCATGGCCTGTCTAATAAAACACTTATCTGTTCTCTTCCTCCTTCATTCTTCTATTTCCTCCCTCTGTAATTTGCTTTCCCCTGCCATCCATCTCCATCATTTAACAAATGAATTTCCATCTCCTGTTACTTCAGTTAAAAGTCAGTATTCTTGCTTAAATTGCATTTTTCTTGTCTCTCAAAAATCATATGCAAAACTACATTACATTTCTGCTGTGTCAATATACACATTAGTTATTGTACTTTATATAAGTAATATTTGCCCCACTACTGGTGGTACCTGGATGGTGATGTCACCTGGTTTAGTGTAAAATTCGGTCCAAGCAGGATATCTTGCCACAATATCTATTATAGTCAAGTTAGGTCAATTTAATTTATATAGCCCAATATTACAAATGTGCTTTTAAGGACTTAAGAATCTGTACAGCATATGAAGCCCTCTGTCTTTAGACCCTTAATTCAGATATAATATAACATCAAGATGACACTGTGGATGGTGACAACTGGAGGTGGTAGGGCGGGACTTCAGCGGGTGGCTCGTTCCGCCCAATGAGAGGCTGATCTCTGCAGCGAACTTCCGCCCACTCAGACTAGGTCGCCCTGTGGTTATGAAGTCTTTTGAGCGCCTTGTCCTGTCCCACCTTAATTTAAAAAAAATAAATAAAAAAATCATTCCATCTCTGCTGTAGGACAAGCCCTTCCAGCTGCACATGCCTGACTCCACCTGCAAGTGGATCACAGACTTCCTGTCTGACAGGAAGAAGCAAGTGAAGCTGGGGTAACAAGTCTCAGACTCTCAGACCATCAGCACCAGTTCCTGTCAAGGCTGTATCCTTTTCTGTCTCTTCTCTCTGTGCACCTCCAGTCACCAGTCTGTCATGCTCCTTAAGTTTGCAAACCACACCACCCTCACTAGACTCATATCTGGTAGGGATGAGTCCACCTACAGGTGGGAGATTAACCATCTGGATAACTGGTGCAGACAAAACAACTTGGAGCTCAACGCTTTTTAAATAGTGGAGATGGTTGTGGATTTTTGGAAGAGCATTCACCCCCATCATCCTGAGTGACTCCCTAGTTAACACTGTATCACTCATCAAAAAAGAAAAGCAGAGGATGTACTCCCTGCAGCAGCTGTTGGCAGTTCAATCTGCCAAAGACAGTGATGGTGTACTTCTTCACTGCTATCATCAAGTCCATCCATATCTCCTTCATCACCATCTGGTACCCTGCTGCCACTGCCAAGGACAAGGGCAGACTGCAGTGTATCATTCAGTCTGCTGAGAAGGTGATTGGTTGCAATTTGCCGTCACTCCAGGTCCTGTATGCCTGCAGGACCCTGAGGTGGGCAGGAAAGATCATGGCTGACCCCTCCCACCCTGGCCACAAACTTTTTGAGTCACTCTCCTCTGGCAGGAGGCTATGTCTCTATGTGTAAAAGGGGAACTAATGTTGTTTTCACCCTGGGCCCTATTTTCCAATCTACTTTTGTCTAAATGAGTGATAGGATGTTCAATATTTGACATTTCTCCAGTACGAAGCTAGGGCTGACCTGCCTGCAGCCCGTAAATAATAGGGCACTCAGACAGCGTCAAACAACATCAAAATACGTCCACTAAAAGTGCATTTTTTTCACACAGATAGGCTCGGATTGTTAGTATAATTATCCGACAATGGTATAAATAGTGGGCGTATTTTGGCGTTGTTTGATGCTGTCTGAGTGCCCTATTATTTAATATAGCGCATGCTCACGGGCTGCAGGCAGGTCAGCCCTAGCTTCATACTGGTGAAATGTCAAATATTCAACATCCCATCACTCATTTAGACAAAAGTAGATCGGAAAATAGGGCCCAGGTTGAAAAAAAACATTAGTTGTCTTTAAAGTGATGCACATCTTGGACTATCATCCCTGTGTATTGCATATGTTTTTTATACTGGTAACTTTTGCTTTTTCTGATCAATATTTTTGCAATTCCTGCACAAAACTACTCTGCACTGTAATTCTGAAACAGTTAAATTGTACATATTTGTAGACTTTCCTCCGATCGGATCGGCTTGATCGGATCGGCCGATATTTCACATTTTTTTCAATTTTTCTGACCGGCCCTAAAGTCTTCATTCACCGATCCGATCAATGACGTCATTGTCATTTTGAAACTGCTCCTGTTGCAGCTGGCTTGTGATCTGTTTCAACTGCACTGTGACTGCACCGTTTGCTAGTGACGCTGTTGATTCAAATTTCAAAAAACTTTATTGTCCGTCCGTCACATAGTAACAGAGCTCAAAACATAAACGCCGCAAAGACGTAAAACACTCATTCACACCAATTAAACTTAAACTTTTTTTTTAACAAAAAAAGCAAAATAGACACGTCTCACTAGTTTAAATGTGTTTTTATGTCTTTGTGGCGTTTATGTTTTGAGCTCTGTCACTATGTGCTGGACAATAAAGTTTTTAGAATCCAGAATACGCCGCACGTAAAACCCTCTTTGGCACGTCGACGTCGGTTGCAAACAAAGTAAACAAACATGTCGGCGGTATGGAATTTTTTCACCGTGAACCAGAGTGATACAACAAAAGCTGTCTGCAACCTGTGTAAAGTTTTAGTACATCGTGGAGGAAACTCTGCTAAAGCTTTTAACACAACGAATTTAATTCGGCACTTAGAGAAAGAACACAAGGAGGAGCATGCTGATTTCAAAAAGCGGAGTGCAGAAAAGGAAAAAGAGAGACACCCAGGCGGCTACAGCAAACGACTTTGGACCGTGTCCAGCCGTAGAGCCGTGACAGCGAGAAGGCAAAGGGGGGTACAAGAAAGCTGATGGAGTTTATTGTGCTGGCCGACCTGCCATTTAATATAGTTGAGAACCCCGCATTCCAACGCTTGCTGGCGTACTTCGATCCGTGCTCTCCTCCCAGGGCACTCATACTGTGGCGATACCGGACTAAACGAGCTGCACCGGGTTGTTCATTCTCACGTCAAGGGCCTTCTGAGAGAACACAGTCCCTCGATTAGTTTGACCACTGATATTTGGTCATCAGATGTTAGCCCCATGTTACTGCTTAGTTTAACCGCCCAGTGGATTGACCCAGATTTCAAACTCTGCGCGGCAATACTACACACCCAGGAATTCCGCGGCTCACACACTGCTGTGGCGCTGGTGACGAAATACAACAACATGCTCCAGGTGTGGCAGATTCCGAGAGAGAGGGTTCATGTCGTACTGCGAGACAATGCCGCAAACATGGCAAAAGCCACGCGAGAAGGAGGACTGCCGACCTTACCACACTCCAGCTGGCTGTCCATGATGGGCTGCTGGCACAGCGCATGGTGTCAGACATCCTTGCTACGGGGAGACGTATCATCGGGCACTTCAAACGCTCCCCTCAAGCGTACTGTGCATTCCACGACGTGCAGCTGCAGCTGGGCCAGGATGTCAAAAAATTCCAGCAAGACTTTGCCACCCGGTGGAACAGCAGCTATTACATGCTCCAAAGTCTGCTGCAGCAAAAACTGGCACTTGCTGCTTTTGGAGCCGAGCATGAAGTTCCTGCTTCCTTCAATTCCAACCAGTGGGGTCTGATAGAAAACATCCTAAAAATCCTGGAACCATTTGAGGAGCTCACAAGGGCAATAAGCACATCCACTGCATCTGCCGCTGATGTGATCCCATCTGTGATGGCCTTAAAACGGTTCCTGAGCAGAGATTCCCCATCAGATCATGGTGTGGGCACCACAAAAGCCGAACTGCTGAGAGCTGTAACCCGGAGATTTGATGGGATTGAAAACGAGCCCCTCTACACTTTGGCTACTCTATTAGACCCAAGGTGAGGAAAAACATTTAGCCTAAAATAATCTGCAAAATATACTTAAGTTGACTTAATAAAACAATGTTATTTATTAGCCTAACACTCACATTTAGAACAGCAAACATATGTTCTGTTAATTGAATAATATCTGTTCTATCTTATATATTTGGCTTTTACACAGTAAAACAGTTTTACACAGAAAAATCCTCAGTGTCAATGTAACTAATGGACCATTTGGTTACAGTTTTATTTTAAGTTGCTCTAAAAGAACAAATGCCCAGTTAAATTAATGTGATATTTTATTTATTATTTTTGTTTTAATAAAGGTACAAGGATCGATGCTTTTCTGCAGAGCTGAAGGCACACACACGGGGGCTGCTGTTAGATCTGCTGGCTACACAGACGGGCCCTGATGAAGGACAAGAACCTGGAGACAACAACAACACAGATGAGCCAGCTGAGAAGATGCCACGACCTGGTTCCTTGTCATCGATGTTGGGTGAGATCATGCAAGAAGAAAGGCCACAGCAGGCCACTGCAGCAATGTCTCAGTTGAATCTCTACCTGTCAGAGCCAGTCATCTCTCGAGATGCTGACCCACTGGCTTACTGGAGAGCCAATCAGGATCGCTTTTCTGCCCTCACCATTGCTGCAAGAGCTTACCTGTCAGCACCCTGCACAAGTGTGGACAGTGAGCGCCTGTTCAGTGCTGCATCCAACATCCTGGATGATCGAAGAAGCAGGCTTTCAGCCAAGAAAGTTGAGATGCTCCTCTTTGTTAGAAAGAATCTGCCATTGATGCATAAATAGGCATAGGCATTTATGTAGCCTAAGTAATATAGCAGCAAGTTTAAACCTCCTTTTCTGAATTTAAAATAATGTTTGTTTTGCCTGGGAGGGGGAGCATTGTTTACATTTTATTTAGTACATATACTTGGCTGCTACTTGTTTTATTTATTTTATTTAAGTGCTCCTATACAGACATTTTACTTATTTTATTTTTTGGAAATATATCTGGCCTGGGTGCCGTGCCATATTTTCTGTTCACCTGAGTGCCATTTATGAATGTTTTGAGGGAGAATTACTGCCTTTTATTTGCACTACTGTGACTGTTTATTGGAGTTATATATACATGTATATATGAACGTTTTGAGGGAGCATTACTGCCTTCATTTGTACTACTGTTACTGTTAATTGGAGTCATATATATATGAATGTTTTGAGGGACCATTACTGCCTTCATTTGCACTACTGTGGCTGTTAATTGGAGTTATACGTTTTGAGGGAGCATTACTGCCTTCATTTGCACTACTGTTACTGTTAATTGGAGTCATATATATATATGAATGTTTTGAGGGAGCATTACTGCCTTCATTTGCACTACTGTGACTGTAAATAAGTTCATAGAGTTATATGAATGTTTGAGACAGATTACTGCCCTGTATTTGCAGTATACTTGAAAAGTAATTTAATTACATTAAAGTAACTTAATTACAATAAATTAAGTTGTTGTGCCCATTATTTGTGTCTCAGTTCAGGACAAAAAATGTCAACAAAAATCCTTTTTATGATACTCAGTAAACTGTATAAATACGGGTAAACAAGTTATTTAAATAGACACATTTGCTTCCTCACGTGATCGGATCGGTGATCGTTTTTTTTAAACTCTCTGATCGGTGATCGGTGATCGGCCCCTAAAATCCTGATCGTGTAAAGCCTACATATTTGTTTTTTATAGTATCATTTATATGCACTGAACAAAAATATAAACGCAACACTTTTGTTTTTGCTCCCATTTTTCATGAGCTGAACTCAAAGATCTAAAACATTTTCTATACACACAAAAGACCATTTCTCACAAATATTGTTCACAAATCTGTCTAAATCTGTGTTAGTGAGCACTT
>NC_065509.1:7470102-7473216 GCF_006386435.1 Epinephelus moara | reverse complement strand
ACCAGATACTGACTGGTTTTCTGACCCCCCCAGACCCCCCCAATAAAGCAAAACTGCACATTTCAGAGTGGCCTTTTATTGTGGCCAGCCTAAGGCACAGCTGTGCAATATTCATGCTGTCTAATCAGCATCTTGATATGCCACACCTGTGAGGTGGGATGGATTGTCTCGGCAAAGGAGAAGTGCTCACTAACACAGATTTAGACAGATTTGTGAGCAATATTTGTGAGAAATGGTCTTTTGTGTACATAGAAAATGTTTTAGATCTTTGAGTTCAGCTCATGAAAAATGGGAGCAAAAACAAAAGTGTTGCGTTTATATTTTTGTTCAGTGTAGTTTTGTTATATATTTTTATTTTATAGTTGTTAGTTACTGTTGCAGTACTTTGCCTTTATTTTTTTCCCTCTTAATATGGTTGTTGTATGCACCAAACACCAAGGCAAATTCTTTCTAAGTGAAAACCTACTAACCTGCTGGCAATAAACCTTATTATATTTCTGATTCTAAAAACAAAAAACTCCCCACCAAAAACTAGAAGAAACCTAAGGAAGAATGACTGAGGAGGGATCCCTCTCCCAGGATGGGATGCGATAGAATCAATTCAAGGGTGTTACTAGAGTGAAGAGGTTCCTGTATAAACTGGGTGAACCAAAACCATCAAGAAGCTCCAGAAAGGCTTTACCTAGAGGATCATCAGCCTAATTCATGACTGAAGTCTCATCAGAGTGATGAACAAGGTAAATTCCAGCTTCTTCTAAAAATCGGGAATAAGGGCCAGGAGATCTAAAGAGAACAGTGTTTCCCATACATTCATTTATCTGTGGCGGTGCGCTACGAATAAATTATCTCCGTCACATATAGATTTTTCTGCTTTTGGCGTTACCTGTTCGACCTCGCTCATAAACACATTATAATGGGACTCGCTGTCTGTGAATGTAGCTTGTCGTTACAATTCCGGTGCAATAGGTGGCGGTATGCATCGTAAAGACGCACTTAACGCACCTGGTCCGCCAGAAGAAGAAGAAGAAGAAGAAGAAGCAGACATAGTAGCAGAACGGATCCAAAGACCTCTCGATACAAATATGTGGGCAAACAAGTCCAAAAGTGGTCCGAACAACTCTAACTCATCATGTTATATTAGCCTGTGTCTGTATAAACATAGCTGGAAGCTCAACATGTGCAGAGACATTAACTCACGCTGTTAGTAGTGTTAACTGCAGCGCGAGTCCCGTAGCAGCTCGTCCCTGTTAATCAGTTACAGCGGCTGCACCGGCAACGGGAGCGGCGCGTCAACCACCGCCTGTCACGCGACAACTCTCTATTTTACGCGGCTCTTCTATTTTTGTCGCGCTACGCTCCCCTACGCGACCCTCCAGCAGATAAAAACTACATGAAATAGTGTGCTAAACGAGCACAATGTGTTTTTAAATGAATAAACCATTATCAGAGGTGATATGTGATGATTTTTTTTCATGCATTTACCCATGTTTATCCGTGACATTGTGTAAATGTCCGTGGCGGACATTTGAAAGCGAGTTGATGACAAACAGTACAGTAAACTTGTAGATAACTAAAACATATGTAATAACTTAGGTGGAAAATGCTTTAACATTCCATGCAGCCTCTCAGCTCAGCAAACGGTAAACAACCCCGCTGGCTTCTCTACGTTTCGCTTCTGTACGCAGTCAGTGGAGCCCAAATGAATACGCTGCGACGCTACGCTGACGTGACGCTTACGTTTGCAGCCGGTGGAGCCTGGCTGTAAGGTTCTGCTCGTTAGTAGCAGAACCACACCACCACAAATAGATTCCTGTCCTGTGGGAAACACTGGAGAATACTGATATTCATGGTGCCAGAAAATTATACATGATGTTTTCGGTGAACCCTTAACCTTTCTGTTAACACCACCATAAGGCTGAATTCCCACTGACCAAATTTTGTTCTATGACAAAATGCTATATCTTCAGGACTACAGGTTGAATTGTTGTGAAAGTTGCTTTGACGATTTATAACCACCAGAGAAAAACTCGAATAACTTAGCCATTCTTTACCTCTCAGCACCTGATGGTGGGCACCTCTAGTGTTAACATCATGCCAAAGTAACTGGCAGTTTGGCATGAAATTTACTGGAAACATCCATGCTTCATAGAGGATGAACCGTTTCCATTTTGGAACTGTGCCTGTAGCGCTTTCACCAAAAATGTGACCTTTAAACACAACATACTGTAATCTAAGGTGTCATGCAATGACATTTTCTGAGTACAGAAATGCTCCCAAAGGATAATCCCCCCTTTGACTTGATGTAATAACTACAGCACCTGTCCACTGGCATCGCCCTAAAAACAATTTTACATTTGCAGATGCACTACTGCTAAGGCTCTAACATAGGTCAGGTTAAAGCATATAAACACTGTTTATCTACCTCTGAATTTTAGTATTTACAGATCTCCTGGGATGTTTACATGGGTCAGTATGCTGTCTCATATTTTTTTTCTCTTGGGGCAGCTGTGGATCAACACAGGTAGGGGAGTTCTTCCTATCCAAATGTTGAAGTGTCATTGCTCCCAGTGGTTAAGACAGTGCCATTGTTGTGTGAATATGTGTGTGAATGAGTGAATGAGAAGCAAGCTGTAAAGCACATTGGATAACAGTGCTAGATATATGCTGTCCACCCAGTCTATAGGACCTAAGGGTCATTCATTTTGTTTCACCCAGTCGCCAGAGAAAAAATGTGACATTGTGTTTCTGCAAACCACGGATAAGTTACATTTGTACATCATTATATAGCGGATACATTAAAAATTTCCCTTTCATTGACACTGTGGTTTATGTGTGGTAAGGTTTAGGCACAAAAACCACTTGGTTATGAGCAGTGTTGGGTAAGGGTTACTTTAAAAGTAATCAAAGTACGTTACTGCGTTACTTTTTCAAAAAAAAAAAAAAAAAAGTAACCAGTTACTTTACTGCGTTACTCCCTGAGTAAAGTAACTCAATTACTTTAAAAGTACTTCCAACATTACTCCCTGAGAAAAGTAACTCAAGCACTTTTAAAGTACTTTTGAGTATTCTACATTTCCTATTGGGAAATGGACCACAGGGCGCTAAGCCTACATT
>NC_065509.1:7458864-7469422 GCF_006386435.1 Epinephelus moara | reverse complement strand
ACCAAACGACAGCCGTTGCTGTTTCGGAGCTGAAGGACCAGCGTTCTAAAAGTAACAGAAGTAACTGATGTCTTGTTTGAAAATGTACTTAAGTATTTGATTACTCAAACAGCAAACTAACGCGTTAGGTTACTCATTACTGCAAAAAGTAATCAAAGTACTCTAACGTGTTACTTTGTAACGCGTTACTTTGTAACGCGTTATACAAAACTCTGGTTATGATAAGGAAAAGAATATGTTTTAGCTTAAAATACCCAGTTTTGGGGGCATAATCCCTGCTGAAAAGCAACAATGTCTCTATTTAAAACCACCACTTTTTGTGGCACTGTCCCTGGTGGAAAAACAGCTACAGATAGCTGAAAAACACCCATGTTTGGTGCACGAAAAGCCCCTAGAAAAACAGCAACTGGTCGCTACAAAATACCCATGTTTGGTGGCTTAAAATTACTGACATCACAGCGATGATTTGTTTAAACACAGCTAGTTTTTTGGTTGGTGGACTCAAGCAGTGGTCTGCAGTGGTCTGCAGTTGCCAACTTAGCAGGCATCTTGCCTATGGTATCACACCATCCACTGTCCCCTCCACCTCCTGATGCAAAGTCAGCTCAAATACTACGTCCCTTTAGAAACGTCGATATGATACATATGAAATGTGCAATTTTAACATATGCATGGTTTGCAGAAAAGTAAAATGCCAACATTTTCTTTTGACGACTGGGCTGTTTGTTTCTATTGATTATTGGTATCAACTTACCAGCATTACAGTTGAAGCCATCAACCCAAAACCCACTTGTGCTAAGTGAAGATAAAAACAAAGCCTCTCCACAGTAGTGTAGTTTTAACCCATTATCTACTGCAGCTGTTGAGCCTGTTGTGGATTTTGGTTCCCATGGGCAAAATAAGGTTATTTCATATCAAGACCAACCTGCAACAATTATCTCCATGCATGTTGTATTTTAAAGTTCACAGCTTGTGTTTATCCACTGTTTCATTTACAACTGCAGCTTTGGATCTAAGAATAGCTCAACTGTCATTTTGTTGGGCACCAACTCATTTTCAAAAAGTGCATGTGCACCAAAGCCCACTGAGTTCAGTCAGAAACCACACATTGATTTTCACATAATTTAATGTATGTGTTGAGTCATGGATACTGTACTCCAGTGCAGGGATGAGCCATATTGGATGTTTTTGCCGATATGTAACAACTCATTTGACCGATACTGATATATCCACTTTTTTTCCCTACCTAATTTAGGTGATCATCAAGTCTCTTCTGTAGTGGAATAACATCAACATGCATACTCTTATCGTGATGGCCCACCAGCAGATGGAGACCTGAAATACAATGCTTTTCAACTTATGTAATATTCATTCATTGTGCAAATTAAGAAAAAGCATGTTGGCTGATAGGCAATATCGGCCAATACAGATGACATGCCGGTATTATTGTGCATCCCTACTCTCGTGTATTATTGCAAAGTACATTAAGTGCATGCTGTTCCTCACACTTGATTCCCTCTAAACTGTGCCGGTTAGGTGTATGTTTATCTGACCAACAATACAGGAGATGAATACATTTTGTTGAGATGGAGTGTATGCCGTGTTGCAGGCAGTCATCCAGGAGATGGTATGAAGCTTTCTGCATTGCCTCAGCTCATTGTAAAACAATATTAAAGGATTGACTTTATAGATCACACTCCAGACACAGACCTCATATCCATATTATATTTGCAGTTCAGCTCCTTGGTTGGCTGGTTGGTTGAATGATTGGCTAGTTGGCTGGTTGGCTGTAATAAGCTGCAGATCAGCAGTATTGAGTTAGTTGAATCTGGTAGAATCTATTAGTTCTGGAGAATTTCAAGTGAATGTGCAAATAGAGCCGACACTATCAGCTGGCTGCACACCTGGAGAGAGAGAAGAGAGGGGGAGAGAGAGAAAGGGGGGAAAGTAGGAGAGAGAGCGGTGAGATGATGCCTAATGTGGTGTGTAATGCTGTTTTTCTGTCTGTGATTGGCTCTATTTAACCCTGAGTAACCCCCCCCCCCCCCCCCCCCCCCCCCCCCCNCCCCCCTCCTCCCCTCCCCACTTCTTCGCCAGCCAGCTGGATGACTGGCTGTGCTGCTGCCAACCTATAGGTCAGTACAGATCGTATATGAGGAAGTGCACTTTTGCTGCTATCGCTACCTGCTTTTGGAAGGAAATTCATCTTTATCTATCCTGACCCATTTGCTGTTACCTGGCCGTGCTGTCTCAGCCACATCTACTGTGAATCAGCACAAACCAGAACCCATCACTGGTCACACAGAGGGAGATTTGGATAAGAGGAGAGAAGTGGAGAAAGTGGTGGGAGAGAAGAGGAAGGTCCAGAAGAGACAGATAGAACTAATGAAATTATTCCAAACTGAGATCATCACGTGGAAAATGTGACATCTATTCTGATACACCCACATCTGATATTACAAACGTGTAATTTTAATTTAATTTCAGTTTATAAATAAGGGAGATACTGGAGAGAGATTGTTGTGGTGCAGCTGCAGATCCATTTACTAATGCCATGAGCAAAAAATAATGGTATGACAAGGTGGGTTTTTTCCCCCCCCCGCCCTAAATGTAGAGTAGCCTACACTGTCAGCTGTCGTATTCATAGGGGATTAATATTCCGGGGAATGTGGGTGATTAAACATTAGTCATGCTGAACTGATCATTCATAACCAAATTTTGACCGGTCCCAAAAAGAAAGAGATTCCATTTCACAATCTTTCGAGGATATGTGCACAGCCAGAGGGCAGAATAGACACTGGTACCATGCCATGAACTGAATCAGAATCAGCTTTAAAGGCCAAGTATGTGTGCACATAGAAATTTTGGCTGCCCTCAATGACATATACTGTACAGAAATAGACATACAGCTAAACGGTAGGTGAATAAGGTAAGGTAAATGACGGTAGAAAAACATTTAACTACCATGTACAGATATATACATATAAAAGTATAACTATATTAACAACACAATAAAGTTTGAGAACAGTGAGACAAAAGTGCATTGATAGTATTCGGATGCACATTAGAAAAAACAATGACATCATATTTTCAAAAGTACATTTTCTATGGGACGCACATGCTCACCCTTCCATAACCTTTTGTATGGCACGCCACTCATTGGTGAGTAATGACTGGTGGCTTCTATGACGGGCCCTAGTACGAGATAGAGACCCTCCCTCACAATGAAATGCATGCACACAGTCATGCATAAAACATAGGTCTTTGCACCTTACATTAAAATGTGTTTTTGGGCGATTGGATTGCAATTGGATTGGATGCAGTTCATCGAATGGCCACTTGAGGCTGGCTCCAAAACAGATTAAATCCCCATGGACTCCCACAAACATGTTTACAGCCTGGTACAAAAGACTGTTTTGGTCTCTGTAGCTAATGTCAGCATTCATGACAACTGAACAAGGGATGATTATTTGTTTATAACTCAGCTGTTTATATTTTATCAAGGCCCAAAGTTACACATATTTTAGGGCAGGGCCATTTGAGTGACCCTTTTCTACGAGGCCTTGCTACAGGCTTTGAGTCAGATCCACTCCTCGCTCCTCCAGAGCTCCACCCTCTTGCTCAAATACGCTCCAAAAAAGATGGCGATGGCCGAAATGCTGAACTCGAGGCTTGACAACGACAGTCCATAAACCAGTGGGTGACATCACTGTAGCTCCATCCATTATTTATACAGCCTATAGCTTGATCACATTGAAGTAAAGGTGTAAATGCACTCAAAATGCACTGAGGATAGATAAATAAGCCAAACCATCTCTGGAGGAGGTCAGGGACGCATTGTGACCATGTGATGCTATTCTATTTTCTCGTACACAGACAAACAATGCTTAATTAGATATTTGTCCCTAGGAGGAGCAATGGGTTCATATTAGCATCTGTAACATTTTCTCCTGATATTAACATCCCCGATCTATTGTAAAGGGCTGATCCTGTTACCTAACCCTTGTTCTGTTAAATTGTGGTATTTCTCACACAGAATGGACTGCTTAGGATTGAGGTGATGCCTGAATTGTCTGGTTCACAGTCTGACTCTGTCCAATCAGGTTCTAGTTTGGATAGCCCTGGACGGTGCCTTAGTAGCCTTTGTCTCATCATGCTTGTTAACGCTAGCTACCATTACATGCCTTACAGCTCCACGAAGATCATGCTCACTTAATGCTGGCTACTGCCTCTGGGTGAAGCAGGTGTGTAGTCTTTGCATCGATGATATTGGATCGTTGATCATTGAATGGATATATCGATCCAGATCAATGAATTGTTAAGTCCCTGTTGGTTTCCTGCATCCATGAATGGGATGAAATAATTTAATCACATGGTTCCTCTAGACTTTCCAAATGCTATTTGACAGAGAGGATCAAATTCTGATAATAAACAAGTTATGTTGCAGGGTTTGTAACATTCCAAAACAACATCTATCCCGGCTGTCCGGTATAATGGTGCCTGTTTTTTGCTCCCATCTGATCAAAATCATCTTCGACAGGAAGTAAATGCTTGCTAGTTTGTTAGTGAAATAGCTTGCTAATAATAATAATCACAGTAATACGATCAATGTTGATGCAAGTACTGCACTAACCAATTGTTAAGCAGCTACTGATGAATTTTTTATATAATTTACAGACACAAGGTTTACTCACTAGTATTTATTCACAATGCTGGTGAATAAATCTCACAGCCTTCTTTAGTGAATTTAACTTGCTTGGGTATCGACACGACCAAAGTATTGAACTTAAATCAGGTGTGACCAGGTGGTCGTATGTTCTGTATGCAGGTCATGTGAACCCTGAGAAAGTTCCATTCACTGAAGAAGGCCATGAGATACCTTCAAAAGCACTGGAAAACATAAGTAAGTGAACCTTGAGTTTAGAATATTGTATGACAGATGTATTCCCAAGGTCAAACATAAACCTCCGTGCTTAAATACATGTTTTTTAATTATAATGACAGACTTTCCTCTTAATTGTAGTTAAGTTATTATGCTTATTACATGACACAACCCTTTTTATCAAGGGCATGTCGATAAAATGATATAATAACATATCTAACCTTGAAGGTGTTTCAACCAGCAAAATCAACTCTTGTGTTTTGGTAAAATTGGAACGCTTCACACTTTTTGTCCTTCACAACACATGATTGAACACCACTGCTTTGACATATCATATTAAAAACTTACCATAAGCTATAACAGTATAAAACTTACCATGGGGTATTATCTAACTTAATAGCTATCTCAAAACCTTATCTTGTAAAATCCTTCTATTTTCAGCTGTGAAAGTAGCAAGTCATGAATTTCAGTACACACTCTGTAAAATGAATATAAGGTGTTTTGTGAGGGAACCCTTCAGAGAGACAGAGAGATGTGTTTAGGGAAAGTGTAATATACATTGTGGTATATTCTCCTTGACAGCAACACGCTGCAGTTTATTTGCACATTGCAGGATGACTATTTTAAGAGCTAATATATTTTTCTTTGTATTCTCCCCCTTCTGTCTCCATTTCTCACACTGTCACTCTGTGTTCTCCTCTTAATTCCCAGCCTCTCCTCCTTCTCCCGGGCTCTTTCTCCCCCTCCCCTCAGTCTTCCGAGTAGAGCCCTATAACCAGCAGTGATTTGATTACTCTGCGTAGCTACGGTCTTTCTTTGTTATCAGCCTTCATAAATGTTTAAGGAGCATTAAGGAGACGCAAACAGAGCAGACGGGCAGGGGGGATATCTTAATGCTTAAATGACCATTACCCTTCTCCATTTACAGATTAAAAGCTTTACTTTGTTTCCTCCGCCTACTACTCATCCTCCCCTCGCTCACCATCATCCCTCTCTCTGCATTTGTCCGTCAGGGCTCTGGAGAATCATTTTTGTTTAGGTAGATGACGGCAATGAAGAGAGGATTAGACAGATGAGGAGCAGAAGAGAAGGGGCAAAAGAGAGAAACAGGCCTGTGAAAGAGTGAAAGAAAAAGAAATTAGTTTTAATATTAGTCTGATGAAGTCATTTTATTGAAGGTCAAATCTGAATCTATTTATTCACAGCTGATACAATGGCTATGGCGCAGTGTGATTGTAGTTTTAAAAGCTGTTAACTGATTCTAAAGAGATCATTTGGACAAATAGGCTACCAAAGAGGGCAAATACCACATATGAGTAAAATGTATTGCTAGTATTGTTAGTAATGGTATTGGTAGTAAAGATGGTTTAAACATACTAGTCTCCAGTGATTCAGTTGGACGAATCCTGGTCTAAATGCTGTTTCAACAGATTATAATTGCTGCTTTTTGTATCCATCTTGAGGGATCCTGAGGTGCTCCCACACTATATGGGATATGTAATGTCTGGGACTGAGGTATCCTTCTTATTGAAATACCTCTACACAAAGGCATCCATGCAACATATCCTCAGACAAGGGTTTGTATAATATCCTTTGTAAATTCACACACAAGGGTTTGTATGTGAACCTTCAAATTAGGGCCCCTCAAATGATATTACATTCTTAATATAAAGTTATGTCACTAATGTAAGATTACTGAGGTTAGGTTAGGTTTAGGCAAGTAAAATTACTATGGTTAGGGTTAGGAAAAGACATATGGTTGGGCATCCTTAGAAACAGGAAGTCATACCTTAAAGTGAATCAAAGTTCACATGGTTCCAAACACCGGTCACCTTGGGGAAACTCTTGGGGGAAAGTCCAGTGTTTTGTGACCCATCCACCGTCCCAACCTGCCTTCTTATTTGACCAATCGGGACTGCTTCCATCTTTACTCCCATCAGCGCATTGGTCTGATCGCAACCTTCCAGAAATGTGGGTTATGAACGAACTGTTGGATCTTGAGTACTTGGGATATGTACAAATTTTGGTGCAATACTTCTCATAGGAAAATGTAGGAACAGTGCCTGAGAACAGTCTGCCAGACTAGATATGTAGTCTCTGGGTCTGTCCTGAGGTCTCCTTCCAATTGGAATACTGCACCTCTAAACAATGGTATCCATGGGGATTCTTGGTCAGATGACCCCATCACCTCAACTGGTTCCTTTCAACTTCATGTTTGGTTCCTTTTTCCTTTTCCTTTTTGGGCCTCAGGCACTACCCTACTGTCACTTATAAACAAAAACCCAAATGGTCAGTATTCTTTATAAATAATAAAATGACAGTTTAACAACCAGACCTACTTTAAGCAGTGATTACCCTGGTGGGAGGAGGTGTTAAAGTAAGGGAGGATTTGAACCAGGGGTGCCCTCATCAACTTATTTTCAGGCAATGGGAAACATCATTTTAATGGAAGAGAAACATTATTTGCAGGGGGACAGACTTTGACACAACTTGTTTTCGCAAAGCACACAAACCAACTGGGTGTGGCCAGGCAGATTTTGCAAGTTTGGCACACCGTGCGCGCTGGCGCAGCTACTCCTCTTTCCCACCTCCGTCCCTCCTACCTGCGCAAGTCGGAAAGAGGGAGGAGAGAAGGCGTGGAGTGGGTTTTACACAGCCGATTTACATCACACCAATCAAATGAGCCCCTCTCCTCGCCCTTGAATGTGCCGCGCGAAGGCGTAATGAGAGTTTACTCAATTCGCCATGGCAGAAGAGAGCAGCAGCATCAGACGGCCAAACTTCTCCCAGGAGGAAACTGATGTTTTGGTCCAGGAGGTCCAAGCTCGCAGTGTCCGAATATATGGAGCTGCGAGCAGACCTCCACGGGCTGATGATGCAAAGGTAGCCTGGGAGGAGGTCACCACGCTGGATCTGTCGACACCTCCCCCTGCTGCGCCGCCACACCCATCTCAGCACACCTCGGTCTACCAAACTACCAAACTGAGCGCGCCTCAGGTTGCACTGCTCGAAACTAGCTCTGCACGGGGTTCGCCACCCTGCGCTGCACCGGGAAACTAGAGGCCAAGGAATTAACGTTAATGAGCAATTGATATGACCCTCCGCCGCCGGAGTTTGTCATTGTTAACAGGTGAAAGTGAATTGTAGTGCAAACCAAAAATGAAAAGCATTAGCTAAATGTTTTGTACAATACAACTTTTTGCTATTCACAAAAAGAGAGAGTCAGGGCATTGCAAATCTTTTGCCAACCTAGATGTCAGAATTCAGAATCAAATGCACCAGTGAGCTTAAATAATTATTTAATTTGCATTCCTTTTTTCAATCACACTATAGGCTGTCGTAAAGTAGAGCAGTACTGCAACATTAAAGCAGAAGCAGACATATCACAGCTGGATCTGCAGTTAAAAATGCACACAGATCAGCCCCAATATTGATCTTTAGGATTGGCTTGGGATATAGTTTGAACTCTTTTATGTCTATCATTTTTAGTTTGTACAACTGAGTGAAACACCATGAAAGCCTTTGGGGAGAGACTGTGTGCATCATTCACTGCGTTAGGATAACAAAGACACACAAAAGCCACGGAGTTCCTGGAGAGAGATCAGGGAGACAGTGTGATGTGTTCAGGAGAAGGCTGTGATGGCAGGCATTTAGAAGAGGCATAAACACTTTTGCCTTTAGAAGTAGTTAGACAAAATGTTGAATGACCTAGTGCGCCTCAAGCACGAAACCCATGTCACTGCTTTTGGGCACAAGTCCATGGCCTCAATTGGAGTACCCACCCTCATTTCAACTGCTTTACCCCCATGCATACTGGAGGTTAGTTTGACGAATGCAGCTGGACTCCATAGTGAACAAACAAGCCGCTTCTCAGCTGTATTTAGAGGTTCTGTTCATCACAATCACAAGGAGAATGGTTTTCCATCACCCACTGGGAATGTGGAAGATTACCCAGTTTGCCTGTGAATTAAGTCCACACTGAATGATTCCCCACCTCGCCGTTTTCGTGCAGTACCAACATCCGTTACAGACTACAATTAATGTTGCCCTTTTTATTAAGCATAATTGAGATCTTTCCATAACCTTTGCTGAGTGTTTATATTCCCTGACTCTAAATGTACCTTAATCACTGCTCAAAAAATTAAGGGAACACTTAAATCAAACATCAGATTTTGTTGAACAAATTATTCAAGTTGAAAATCTTTACTAATGTTCATTGTAAAATTTGTTGAAAACAAAATGATGCAACAATGGTCAGTGGAAACCAAAATTATCAACCCACAGAGGGCTGGATTCAAAATCACACCGAAAACCAAAGAAAAAAAAAAAAAATCACAGGCTGATCCAACTTGCATGATTTTTATCATGGCAGCTCATAATGTGACTAAGTAGTGTGTATGGCCCCCTTGTGCCTATGCACTCCCGACAATGTTTGGGCATGCTCCTGATGAGACGGGGGATGGTGTCCTGGGGGATCTCCTCCTACGCCTGGATCAGGTCATGAGTGAGCTCCTGGACAGTCCTTGGTGGTGTCAGATGCACCAATACATATTGTCCCATAGGTGCTGGACTATGAGCACCAGTCCCACTAGACGACATCAGGCCCTCATGCCAACCTCATGGAGTCTGTTTCTGACAGTTTGGTCAGAAACATGCACACCAGTAGCCTGCTGGAGGTCATTTTGTAGGGCTCTGGCAGTGCTCCTCCTGTTCCTCCTCACACAAAGGAGCAGATACTGTACCTGCTGCTGGGTTGATGCCCTTTTACGGCCCTGTCCAGCTCTCCTCATGTAACAGCGGGTCCCCTGGTATCTCCGCCATGCTCGTGAGACTGTGCTGGGAGACACAGCAAACCTTCTTGTGACTGCATGTATGGACCTGTGCAACCTGATTGGGATGTGGGTATCGCCTCATGCTGCCAGTAGTGACAAGGACACTAGCAGAACACAAAACTAGAGAA
Source organism: Epinephelus moara (assembly GCF_006386435.1). Lineage (NCBI taxonomy): Eukaryota > Metazoa > Chordata > Actinopteri > Perciformes > Serranidae > Epinephelus > Epinephelus moara. The sequence goes on along the minus strand of NC_065509.1, from coordinate 7,459,580 downwards.
GAGTCAGTCAGAAAGGATAAGAATAGAGCAACTGTTTGGGGTCATCACATGTAAAACCATTCCCTTTTGGGGGTTGTCTTGCTTTTGCCTCTCCTGTTGCTCCTGTTGTCACTTTCATTTGCACCAAACTAGGTGAAACTGATTCAGAATCACTTGTGCTTCCTAAATGGACAGATTGATATCTCTGAAGTTTAACTGACTTGGTGTTATACTGTGACCATTAAGTGTTTCCTTAATTTTTTTGTGTAGTTCATTTTCCATGACCAAAATCCTTCCCTAACCGTAGCTGTAAAGTAATTGCTATATGCTGATATTATCAGTACGTTCTCATCCCAAATCGTCAACTCATACTTTTTAATACAAACTGACGCTGCCCAGTGTGTATCATACCACCACAAAAGGTGCCTCTCTGTGTCTGATGCCAAAGTCCACTAATAAAGTTGCAGCATTTGGCAAGTTTGGTTGATGCCTGCTACCACCAAAAGTGACGCGCACATATTATATACTGAACAAAAATATAAACGCAACACTTTTGTTTTTGCTCCCATTTTTCATGAGCTGAACTCAAAGATCTAAAACATTTTCTATATACACAAAAGACCATTTCCCTCAAATATTGTTCATGAATCTGTCTAAATCTGTGTTAGTGAGCACTTCTCCTTTGCCGAGATAATCCATCCCACCTCACAGGTGTGGCATATCAAGATGCTGATTAG
>NC_065509.1:7426542-7457878 GCF_006386435.1 Epinephelus moara | reverse complement strand
GTGTATATAGAAAATGTTTTAGATCTTTGAGTTCAGCTCATGAAAAATGGGAGCAAAAACAAAAGTGTTGCGTTTATATTTTTGTTCAGTGTACCACTATGAAAGGTGTTTCTGTGCATCATTGTCTGATGCTGACACCACTGACAAAGTGTTAGTATTTGATGAATTGGGAGTGAGAACTGGCTGATATTGTACAAAAAAAGGATTTTTTAAAATTTGACATTGGACACCAAATGAAGACACAAGGGTTTTGTTGAATCATCCAACATCAGAGCTCTTGTCCACCATTAGGGTTGTTTGGCTAAATGACTCCAGTACCTCCACAAGACACAGTGATAAGTCCACATAACAGTATGAACAGGCTTGTTCCCATGACCACTGCAGTAACTTTGCAAAGGTGAAAAGGGGGTCTGCTTTTTTAAGACTGAAATGGTGTCTGCATTTCTCCTTCTGATCCTCCTATTGGCTAGACTGCCATTCCAAGTACCCTGTTTTGTGCATAAATAAAAGCTATTTGCAGTGTCAGTGTTGAAGTATCAATGTCAACCTTCAAAATGAATGTTAGCAGTCTGTTACAAGTTATTGTGTAATGAGAGAGGAGTAAATAAGGGAAAAGAGAATGGATTGAAAGAGTGTGTTTCAAAGTGTACAGTGAGAAGAAGCGAGAGATGTGTGTGTGTGTGGGGGGGGGGGGTGTTCGGCAGTTTGAGATCAAAGGGATGGAGGTGGATTTGGAGGTAAAGAGAAGCTCAGGCCTGAATTTAAACAGGGTCATTGGTGAGAGATGAGCCATGGAGGCTGAAAATACTCAGCGCTAATTCTGGAGCTGCTCCTTGGAGACTGAATGGCAGTGCTGGAGGAGATGCAGCACACACACATACACAGACAAACAACACAGACGTCTGGATTTGTGCGTGCACACCTACACACTGACATATAAAGAATCCTGCCTGCGTTCATGTACGGACCCCCTCTCTATCTGTCACACACACATAACACTCACACAGTAGTTTGCTGAGAAGCAGGCGATTGGCTCTGATTTTTGCCAGTGGGGAAGAAACACGTTTGATTATTTAATAGGCCTTAGAATGGACCTCACAGGGAGCTGTGTGTGTGTGTGTGTGCTCAGGTACTTATATCTTTTTGAGAACTATTCAGGTTTTCAGACTCATGCAATGACAATTTATTAACCTGATGGTCAAAAGCTTGTCTGGCTTTAAAGTTAATGACCCATGACATATAAATAAATACTCACTTTTCTCCTTTTCATCACAAATTGCTAACACAACAGTGACTCCAAAACCCACTTTATTAAATCTTTTCTATTTGCTCTTCCGAACACCTGAGGCTCTATCACTGTGAACCAATGGCGCACAGCACGAGAGCACAGGGTGTGGCGAGTGATTTGTGGTAATTTTTGTGGCCTGAGGTGCAGAGCGTAACTTCAGCAGAGTTGCAAACACTTTGGGATTAGTCAGAATACCTTATTAGCTGGAGTGGTGATGACCAATCATATCACCCCTTTTCCTTTCCTGTAAAGGCAGAACCCTATCACAGCAGAGTGGAGCCATGTGACAAAGTTGGACTCCAGTGTCCTTGTGCAGGAGAATGTGCAGAATTACCATAGCACTTCAGTTTAATTATGCTTTGATGAGACACAACATTTACTTATTGTGTTGCTCTATTCACAACATAACCGCTGATAAATGTAGCAAATGGGAATTAATAGAGGATGAGGTCAGTATCTCCGGACTCATTGCAGCACATTCTGTGGATTAAAATAATTCACACTACAGACATGCCTGGGATGTAGGTGTGCCTCAGTGTAATTTCTTATCTCAAGTCTAACTGAAATTATATCACCTTTTTTTGTCTGCTACAGCTAGGGCTGGGTATCGTTTTAAAAATTACAATACCAGTACCAATACCAATGGGCAGATTATGAGACAATTGGCCTCTGGGCACATGCAAAGGGCCACACCCCCCCTCTCCTACGTGGAGCAAGACACAAAGATTTGTGGTGGTTTTGTGTCTCTTTGTGGTTGTTTTGTCTCTCCTTAAGGTTGTTTATGTGTCTTTTTGTAGTTGTTTGCGTCTCTTTGAGGTAATATTTTCTCCTATTTTTCTCACTTTGTGTTGCTTTGTAGGCAATATTATTTCTCCTTTCTTTTTTTTGTCTCTCTTTGTGGTTGTTTTGACTGTTTTTGTAGTTATTTTTTGTCTATGCAGTTCCTTTGCATCTCTTTGTGGTCATTTTGAGTCTCTTCCTGGTCGGTACGTGTCAATTTGAGCAACATTTTGCAGGTGAAGGCCATGGGGCCCCCTGTCACTTTGGGCCCCTGGGCCTGTGTTCTGGTAGGTCTGTTCAATAATCCATCTGTGCTAACACCAGTAACCATACCAATAGTGTTTGATACCCATTATTTAAATTTAAAGAGTAAAGAGAGTTAGAGAGTAAAGCCATAGTTTTGAATGTTTTGGTGGCATCTCAGCATGCTCAACTGCTAACTCTGTCGCATACACCGTGCTTGATTTCACCACATTACACACTGTAACGTTATGGGTTGTAGCTGCTGTGGGAGTGACAGGGCTAACTGTTAGCATCACACTGCTAACGGCTAATGGTTATTAGCAGGTTTAACAACAAAGTTGAGCTGTTTCCTTGTCAGTGTGAATAAGGGTGACTGTTTAATGGCTCAGTATTGGATGTTAGCCTCTGCTACTGTGTTAGCTCCTTCTAACCAGCAGACATTGGACTGACTTATCACTGGCAGGAGATGGGCTCCAGAGACAGCAGCAACAGAAAGTTTGCTGATCCGGGAGGGAGTTGGGGTGGTCTGGGTTCACTCTTGAATGCAGGTATCTTTTGACTGGAGAAGTTTCGACTTGGTACTGGGTTGCTTTGGCTGATACCTTACAGGGATCAAGTACCAGTACCCAGACCTAGCCACAGCGTACATTTTGCTTTGTAAAGTACACAGCCCTGAAAAATGTATCTTTCATACTTTTTTGTTACATGACAGAAAACCCCGGTCTGTGCAGATGGAACGCTCACGTTTCTCTGTCCGTGTAGGTCTGAAAATTCTTTATATGAAGTAAATCAAAGTGTTTTATTTTAAACTCTACTTCTACAATGACACTGCAGATCTCTGACTGACGGTGACCCTGAAACAGGCATAACAAAAAAAAAAAAAAAAAAGCCAAAGACCCACACAGCTTTAATGTTTCCTTCACAAACATGAACACACATCTTGTATTGCACCTTAGCTTGCTAACTAGGCCATAAAACACTTGGGAGAAGAAGAAGAGAGAAGATATACTTTCATTAATTTCATTAAAATTATTACTTTTTTCTCTCTGTTGTCATACACACACAGGCCTGGATTACACACACATGCACAAACAGAACCTATACATGCATTAAATGGTGAGATGAGAGTGAAGGGGCTGCCTTGGACAGGTGTCCCGAGCAGTTTGGGGTTCAGTGCCCATGGCAGTGCCCAGGGGATGAACTGGCATCTCTTCAGCAACCAGTCCATGCTCTATATTTGGTCCGTACAGGGACTTGACTCGGCAACCCTCCGGTTCCCTAGCCAAATCCCTATGGAGTGAGCTACTGCTGCCTCAGAAGAATTCTGCTAAAAGGGCTTTTGTAAGCTAGATTATTAATTCACTAGGTAGCTTGTATCATTATTAACAGCTTAAACATTTACCATTAGATCTTAAGATGCTAAATGGTGTGGTCCTTATTTTTCCAGCACCACTGCTAACAAAACATCTGTCCTTGGATTAAAAGCTATAGAATCCACAGTGTGTGTGCATTCAGCTGTCAATCACACAGTTACACTGACCTGCCCACTCACAGGCTTGGAGGCTAAAGAAGCACTTTTGATGTATGTAGAAAGACTCCATTCTCTTTACAATTAAAGATGCAAATTTTAACAATACGTTTAAAAAACTGACTGTGACTTGTTTTTTAAAGTGCTTGTCACAGCTCTGTAGTAAATTAAAGTTTATGGAAGTATTCTGATACAATATTCAATACACACACATACAATAACAAGTGCTGGTTATATAAATTGCCATATGAGATTTACGCTGTTTTACACACATCTTCAACCTGGCAGCACAAACAATCTACACAATCCCCACAGTTTCAAGGTGGACACCCAAGATTACTGTTACCAAGGCAGTATCTGACCAAATGTCTCCCCTTCTGTTCCTGAGATATGGTATTAAATAATGGCCATAAAAGTGTTTTTGCAGAACATTATGATGTTGCAGTAGAATTGCCCTTTAACCTTTTCAATATAAAATGTCATCACTTAATGATTTTATCCGGTTAGACATTTGTTTAAAATGTTGTCATAATTTGCACATGAATTCTTGAGTTATGGCCAAAAACATGTTTTGTAAGACCACAGTGATCTTTGACCACCAAAATCTAATCAGTTCATTGTTGAGTCCAAGTTGATGTTTGTGCCAAATCTGAATAAATTCCCTCAAAGCCTTTTTGAGATATTGGATTCTCTACAATGAGACAAATGCAAGGTCATGGTGACCTTGACTTTTGACCACTAAAATCTAATCAGTTCATCATTATGTTTAAGTAGGCATTTGGGCCAAATTTGAAAAAAAAAAAAAAAAAAATCCTCAAGGTGTTCTTGAGATATTGCGTTCATGAGAATGGGACAGACAGCCCCAAAACATAATGCCTCCAACAAATTAAAAGTAGCAAACTGAGAAGCTGTATGGTTTAAAATTAAAGGTTCATAGAGATACAGTGACAAGCAAAAGTTTGTCACCCCTGGTCAAAATTTTGCTTACTGTGAATAGTACGGTGAGAAGAAGATGAACTGATCTAGAAAGGCATGAAGTTGAATATTAAACATGCTTTCCAACATTTTAAGCAAGATCAGTGTATTATAATTGTTTTGTACAATTTTAAAGTGGAAAAAAACGGGAAAGGAGCATCATATAGATGTTTGGGCACTCCAAGACGTGACCTCTCAGACAACTTTTTCCAGAGTCTCAGACGTTAATTAGCTTGTTAGGGCTATGTCTAGTCCACAATCATTGTGAGGAAAGGCCAGGTGATGCAAATTTCAAAGCTTTATCGACCACTCAGCAGCCATCATCATCAGCTGCCTAGCACTCTGAAAACTAAAATAACTGATGCCCACAAAGCAGGATAAGACCAGTTGGTGATGGCATTAAGAAATGGCAGTTAACAGGAACTGTAGAGGTCAAGTTGAGGCTTGGAAAACCAAGATACCTTCAGAGAGAGGTGCTTGCAGGATTGATAGAAAGGCAAAGCAAAGCCCTGTCTGAATGCAAAAGACCTGCAGAAAGATTTATCAGACTCTGGAGTGGTGGTGCACTATTCTACTATGCAGCGACACCTGTACAAATATGACCTTCATGGAAGAGTCATCAGAAGAAAACCTACCCTGTGTCCTCACCACACAATTCAGCATCAGAAGTTTGCAAAGGAACATCTAAACAAGCCTTATGATTTTTGGAAACAAGTCCTGTGGACTGATGAAGGTAAAATAGAACTCTCTGGACACAATGACCAAAGGTATGTTTGGAGAAAAAAGGGTGCAGAATTTCATAAAAAGAACATTTCACAGGTAGGAAGAATAGATTCAGTAAAATTCCAGCAAATTCTGGCAGCAAACATTACATCCTCTGTAAAAAAAAAAAAAAGTTGAAGATGAAGAGAGGATGGCTTCTACAACAGGACAATGATCCTAAACACACCTCAAAATCCACAATGGACTACATCAAGATGAGTAAGCTGAAGGTTTTGCCATGGCCCTCACACTCCCCCGACCTAAACATCATTAAAAATCTGTAGATAGACCTCGCAAGAGCAGTGCATGCAAGACGGCCCAAGAATCTATTTGCACCTTTTGCAGGAAGAATGGGTAAAAAATCTCCCAAACAAGAACTGAAGACTGTGTTTAAAGTGTTTAGAAGCTGTGATACTTGCCAAAGGGGGCGCTACTAAGCACTGACCATGCAGGGTGCCCAAACTTTTGCTTCAGGCCCTTTCCCTTTTTTTGTCATTTTGAAGCTGTAAAATATTGTAATAAAAAAAATCTTACTTAAAATATTGAAGAAATATGTCAACTCAAACTTTTTGCCGTTTGGAAATCAGTTCAACTTTGACTTACTTAACTATTCGCAGTAAATGAAATTTTGACCATGGGTGCCCAAACCTTTGCATGTCACTGTATATGGGATGACTAACTGTGATTTCAGTTCTACAAATTGGCATTGTGCTTGGGATAGTTTCTGAATTAGCCTACATTCAGATGTAAGTATGTATGTAACTCTAACTGAACAGCAGCCACTGAGCCACAAGTGATAATTACTGGATATTGGTTAATGTTGAAACAGCAGCACATGTAGAGAGTGGTAACACTAAGCTGTAACAACCAAAACCCTTAGTGTGCTGAACTGAGTAAAGTTGTGTTTTATTGCTTATGGATTACATTTTACATTTTTAAGAGGAAAACTTTAAAGGCTAAAGGTACTGTAGGTTTAATGAAGTGAATTTGACCAGTGGCAGGTCCTTGCAAGTATAGGAAAACAGCTACCAGTGTTTGCATGTGTGTGTGTGTGTGTGTGTGTGTGTGTGTTCTTGTTTTTCTTTTGTGCCAACATCAAATGAGTTTTTAGATATCAGTGTGTTTTCATCAGTCCCACACTGACAGGCTCTATTAAAAACACCCTTGGACTCATTCTCGTCACAGTTTGACAGGAGTAATTCCCATGGCAAGCAGGATGATGAGATGGAGAGCAGACAGGAGTTAACACATATCCAATTTTAACATATTTTTATTGAGCTTGATTTATTTACTACATCAGGCTAATATTAACATGCAGGTTCTTAGCCTGCAAATGGAAGCTGCAGGACAAATAATTTGCAGCATTGCAAGTGAACCTGCAAGAAGAGCACAGTAGCATTTTTCTAAGTTTCTCACAGGCAGACTTTTTAGTGAGCTGAATGCGGGAATGAAGGTATTGTTACTGAGGCTTGGATCTTGCTGTATCAGGCCATTTGTATGGGTTGCAATCTGTCCTGTACTTAAAACAACTGCCTGAAGGAAAATCAATCTGCCTGTAAAGTCGATTCAAATTACAGCTATCCCGGCATGTAGTACGTGTGCATCATTATGTATGTGCATGCTTATTACTATGGCCATATGTTCGAGCAAAGGCCCTCCCCGGCGAGTGTGAATATCACTCCGCTGTTTGGAGTCTTGATTAATGCAGACTTTTTCAGATGCATAGAATTGTTCACTCCTCGTCGTCCATCTGTATGCACAACATGCAGCCGAACATGTTCAAAGCAACAGTTAGTGTGACTGTCAATCTCATTATCCCGCCGGGTGTAATAAATCGCTATTGTTCACTGGAATCCTTGTATCTCCATGTTTTCAGCTTTTCAGTAAACAAAGAAAACAGCTTTATCTGATTCATGACATTTTGTTTATCAGACGATAAAGGCATCAACTTTTTCTTTAGCTCATGTCAGTGTTAAAATCGCCACAATTTGGAGATAAAAGCTTTTCACACAAAACCATCAATACAGTGTTTCAAGTGATATATGCTGCTATAAACAAAGTGAATGTGGAGGAATTAACTTTAGTTTAAAAAAAAGGGTTCACATAAACTAAAACGTAAACAAATTAAGTAATGTTCACTCCTTTATTAGCTATGTATTTGGTCTCCACCAACTCTTAAGGGAAATATCTATGTCTTTAGCTGTTTAATGCTCCACCATGTTCACCAGCTTGTCTCCACTGTGTCTGTCTGCTGTTTGCTGCTGAGCAGGGAGTGTACAGTGGCTTTATCAGAGCTTTTTCTCAGAAAACAGTTGCTGATAGGAGTGATTAGACTGAACTAAGCAAAGTTGTGGGCTGTAGAACCAAAACAATGAGCTGAGGGACACTAAAGTGTTTTGTAGAACTGAGGGAACCTGATGAAGTGGGTGAAAATTTTTGGGTGGTTTTGTCAATACAGGTCACCCCCAAATATTAACAGTTTGTAGTTTGTATGTTTGAGTGATATCCTGTGAAAAAGCGCACAAGACAGTGGGTATGATATCCTACAATTTTGTGGTCCACAATGGTGTTAAGTCCCTAACCTAAAGTTACAGAGGTTAGGTTTAGGCAGGTAAAGTTACGTAGATAGGTTTAGGAAAGATGGTGAGGATGTACCCTAAAATGACTCAAAGTTCACACTGATCCCAATGCCCAACTCCTGGGGAAAGTCTTGGGGTAAATTCCTGTGTTTTATGACACATCCACCCTCCTAACTGGACCACTTTGGTCACGTGTTCGCAGCCTTCCAAAGTGTGTGGGTTATGCACAAATTACTGGCTCATCATTATGTGGGATGTATACGAATTTTGGTAAATTACTTTTTGTCAGAAAATGCACGAACAGTGCATGAGAACAGTCTGTATAGCGATTTATTTACGATAGTTAAAAGGCTTCAAAGAAAATCTCTATGGTCACCCATTTAGAATATTATCACTCCATTAAAGGGGCATTATTAGTGGTTTACATCATTGTAGATATGGGTTTGGATGGTCCTGCTACATGATTAGTATGTTCAGAATGCCATTATCAGTGCAATAAATGTTTGTTGACAGCTGTTTTGTCAGGTTTCACCTTTACTTTTGTTTGGCCTTTTGACATTAACTTGGTTTCATATCAATCAATCAATCAATCAATTTTATTTATAAAGCCCAATATCACAAATCACAATTTGCCTCACAGGGCTTTACAGCATACGACATCCCTCTGTCCTTATGACCCTCGCAGCGGATAAGGAAAAACTTCCCAAAAAAACCCCTATGGGACACAAACCCCAGACTCCTGGGTCTAAGTCCTTTGTTTGACCCATACACCTCCCCAGTCAAAGGATGTAATTGGACCACCCCACTCTTTATACCAATGTTACATCAGTTGACTTCTTTTGTTGCCACATAACTTTAAATACAGTCAGCAGGACCCTTACATGTATGATGTTCCATCAATATTTATCCACTTATACGGGGCCGGGTCACGAGGGCAGCAGGCCAAGCAAAGCACCCCAAACGTCCCTCTCCCCAGCAACGCTTTCCAGCTCCTCCTTGGGGACCCCAAGGCGTTCCCAGGCCAGATGAGATATGTAATCCCTCCAGCGTGGGTCTGCCCCAGGGCCTCCTTCCAGTTAACGGGAGGTGCTCAGGAGCCATTCTGATCAGATGCCCGAACCACCTAAACTGACCCCTTTCAATGCGGACGGAGCAGCAGCTCTACTCCGAACACCCTCCGGATGTCGGAGCTCCTCACCCTGTCTCTAAGGCTGAGCCCAGCCACCCCGCAGAGGAAACTCATTTTGGCCGCTTGTGTCTGCAATGTCATTCTTTCAGTCACTACCCAAAGCTCATGACCATAAGTGAGGGTGGGATGTGAATGGACCGGTAAATCAAAAGCTTCGCCCTCCGGCTCAGCTCCCTCTTCACCACGACGGTCTGGCTCAGTGCCCGCATCACTGCCAACATCACACCAAACCGCCGATCTATCTCACACCATTCTAGTTCTCTCAAATTAATCTCAAATGAGAGAAATTTTAAATTCAATCTAAGGAAATGACTGACTAATTGAAGATTCTGTGCTTTCTGGTTCCATTAAAAAAAAAAAAAAAAAAAAAAAAAAAAATTCACATGTTTTTAGGGGGTTGTTTGTTTTTAACTATGCCACTCTTGCCTGTCATTGACACAATTGCCAGCTTTTATTGTCATCGAGGACCACAATGGAAATAAGCCTTTGGGCTTTATTGTGTATTTTAATCCTCAGCGATTTTTAATTAATGTATATGAAACTGATCTGCAGTTACTCATGTATGTTTTTTAATTGTTGTCAAAATAAACCTACCTACCTACCCTCACTCATGAACAAGACCCCGTGACACTTAAAATCCTTTGCTTGAGGCAGTAACTCTCCCCCAACCTGGAAAGGGCAATCCACCGGTTTCTTGCAGAGAACCATGGCCTCAGATTTGGAGGTGCTGAGTCTCATCCCAACCACTTCACACTCTGCAAACCACCCCAGTGCATGCTCGAGGTCACAGTGTGATGAAGTCAACAGAACCACATCATCTGCAAAAAGCATGAAATTTTGAGGCCCCCAAACCGGAACCCTTCCTTCCCCTGGCTGTGCCTCAACTGGTAATGGTTAATGTTATCACTTAATTAATAAGCATTGTTAGTATTTTTTTTCTTATGTATTACACTAAAAAACACTAATAATGTTCATTTAATTGAGTGATAACAATCAGACCTAGTGCCACTGTAGTGGACACCAAGCATGAAACAGTTCAGGATAGATTTTTGGTCAGGCCATCAACAGATTAGCAAGACATGAGGGTTCAGCAGCCCATCTCCATTTGGTCAATGACACCTTTACAACAGCTGCCACCCAGTCACTCCCGCAGGGAGTGATGTCTTCCAAACCAGCTGTTTATTACAGCTGGATAAAAACATTTAGCAGTTTGTTGTATGACATAGACCCACTAACTCCAGTGGAAACCCATCTGTGGCAATACTTGATGCTGAGAGTAACTGTATAAAGAGCGAGAAAGTCCACATAGGGCAGGAGGGATAGGAGCTGGATGAGTCAAACGAAACCAGACTTTCACCAAGGAGACCACAGTTTGTGTTCCATTTGAAACCAAAAGTCAATGTTGAAAAAAAGTCAACTGTTTTTAAACATTGTTTAAATATGGTTGGTGTACACTGATGTTACTGACATAATATATTTACCTGTCATTACATTTTGTAACATAACAAACGTACTCATTTTAACCCTAAACATTTTTTTTCTAAACCTAACCAAGTACTTTTGTTGCCTCAGCCTAACTGCTAGTGTTTCACAACATTAACCATGTGTTCCAGCGTGTTTCAGCCGTATGGCCTATGTGCCACTATGAGATGCTGAGAGTTGTAACAATTCATCTGTTCTGGACGACCTGGAATGAGAACTGGTTTGTTATCACATCAGATGAACAGCACAGGAATTATAGACTGTCTTATTCATTATCCCCATATATATTTTATATTTTAGCAGACATAATAGTTGGATCATCATCATTTTGTAGAATCCTTGTAGTCAATGAATGCAGTTTATCATCCGTAGACATCAGCAGGTTCCTCTCTCTCCTCTGCCAGCCATCATATGTCTGCCTTCAGTAAAACAGGTGCTCAGATGGACTGAGGTCAGCCAAAAAATCTAATGTTTGCCCATAAAACCTAGCTGTATGTTAAGGATCATTAACCTGCCCATTATTATACCTGTATATTCACTTGTATCAGGGCAGACAGGATGTTTTTGTACAAACTAATCTGGGAAAATTGGCAGAAGTAAAAAAAAAATCCTCTATTGTTGGGGTAGTTTCTCATTTTTAATCCCACACTATGATTCTGTTGTCCATATATTTCTACATGTTTGTTTTCATTTAAAAGTATGTTTCCCTGTTTAGCACTATGAGTGTAATTTTTTTGTATATTTTTGTAATTGTTAAAAAAATAACTAATAAAATAGTTTAGGAGGCGTAAATGCTTTTTACAGCATTAACGTTACACCTTTTGACAAGCTCCTTAGTGCCTCAAGACTCTTTGAAAACAAAATAAACGTATCCTCAAACAAGGAATGATGTTACATACTTAACATAAAGATACTGTGGTTGGTTAGGTTTAGGAAAAGACAAATGGTGAGGTTGTACCTTAAAATGACTCAAAGTTCACACGGTTTTGCACACCACTCTCCTCGGGAAAGTCCTGTGTTTTATGACCCATCCACTACCCCAATCTGTGTCCAGACGGACCGCTCAGGACTGCTTCCTTCCTCCTGTCAGCGCTTCGGTTACATGATGGCAGCTTTACAAAATATGTGGCTCATGCAAGAATTACTTGCTCGTGATTTTGTAAGATATTTGCAAATTTTGGTGCATTACTTTTTGTAGGAAAACATGTGAATAGAATAAAAAACAGTCAGTGAGCAGCTGCTGTGTAGAAAGAGCTACAAGTCCTACATTGTTTATCTGAAAGGGGGTGTGAAAAATCTTGAATAAAGCTAAAGGCAACACCCTTAACAAAAGTTGATTTCTCACCCAAAGTGCTAATCTAAGACTAGCCAGGCAGTATCTTTTTGGCCATTGTCTTTATAATGACAGGACTGTGGGTCATTTAGCTTGGGATATTTTTCTACCTCAACAAGTCTCTCCTTATCCATTCTTTGTTACACGCAAGACAGCAACAGAGTTCTCTTTGCATCAATGGTAAGGAGAGGAGTCGAGCTGCCATAGGAGCAGAGAAAAAGAGCTGCTATGCCACTGTGTTTTGGCCTTTACATTTAAATCCAATGTGCTGGAGTATGAAGCCAAAACAACAAGATGGAAGAAATGTTAATCTGCAGGGTGAAATCTACAAGTCATTAAAGAAGAACAGACACACTGGAAGTCGAGGTAAGGAAATGTCAGCTTGTACATTTATTTTATTATTCACAGGTGAACACAGCAGAGGCATGGAGTGTTTCATATCCCCTCGGGGGCACATTCAGCAGGGCAAAATGTCAACGAATGATCAGAAATAGAAATATTTAACGCGGGGCCACATATATGCCCCCAAGAGATACAGAGTTTATCACCAGCACAGTTTTAAACCAATCAACCACCGATCTCTATCAACTGGAGTTTACTTTTATTTATTTTCTATATTGGTGTGCAAGAGAGTCATGTGCCTAAGAAACAGTCAACGTTTCACCAACAGGCAGAAAGCACAGGACCAAAGGAGCGTTGGGATGGATCACACACTAGAATGGGAGAGAGCAGGAAAAGCCCCGTGGTGATGTGACTCCCTCACTCTGGCACTGTACACGGACATGCTTTAGACAGGAAGTGTGTGGGGGGTGGGGGAGGATGGGAAGGGGGGTTAGTGTTTTCAGCCTCGGTCAGTGTTCTTTAAATGGAGTACATTTATCTCCACCTGCTTGTCTCCTGGGCTTTAGTTTGGAATTACCCAAAGGAAAGGTTTACATTTGACAGAATGAAAGAGAAAGAGAGATCCGTCCATTTCCACACAGAGGGATGAAAGAGCAGAGCAGAGTTCCCTTCAAGTGACAGCTCAATCCGCGCGGCTGTCTTCCCTTTAGAGAGACAACTTTTCATCGAGTCAGACAGTGCAGTCGCTCGCTCTGGAAAGCCAGTCTCATTTCCGAGTCTGTGACTGTATGTGTGTTTGTGTGTGAGTGCGTGCGTGCGAGTGTCATCGGCTCAATCTCCATGGCGATGATGTCCCATTCAGCCAGGCACCTGCCGGGATAAGAGGTGGGGGGAGGGAGGGGGGAGGAGGAGGGGGGCTCAGTCAATCAGGGGGAAAAGAAGCATCAAAATGGCCGCCGCGCCCTCGCCAGGTGTTGGTGTATTGAAAAGAATCAAACTCCCGAAGATTATTCAGCTCCATTTACCTTTTGGGATCACCCAGGGTGCAGCCACCTAGGTGAGACCGAGGTAACCATGGCAACGCATGCCGACAGTGACAAGCTTGTGCATCTGTGTTGGCAGGAAAAAAAAATAACAAAAACATTCAGCTAAAGACTAAAAAAACACTTTGTAGGAACACATCTGAAACACCATTTCATGTGCAGTAAAGTGGTTCTCAAAGAGTCCAGGAAGTCCCATGAGTCCATGAGGGGATCCCAGGGGGGGTCGCAAAGGAAGCTCCAGACAATCCATCCACAAGATATTTAATTGTACAGGCCTGATCCCAGTCACAGTGTACAAGAATGAGACAGTTAAATACTAGGGCTGTACCGAATGTTCCTTTTTTTTCATTTACATTTGAGGCTTCTATTGAGATTTTCATGCAAAGCTTCGAATGCCTGCCACCATATTTTATGATGTTGTCACATGTAAAAAAAAAAAAAAATCCTTTTACAAAATCCTCAATTTGAATAAAGTGAGTAATTGGATATAATGAGTTGTTTTTTTTGTTGTTATTAAATCAACTTTGGTTAATAAATATAATTCCTCATTTTTGTGACAGAGTGCCCACCCTAAAGCACAGGCATAAACATAAAGTGATCTTTTATTTCTTAATGACTTCAGTAATTTACTATAATAGTGGTAGAGCCAAAATAGATTTTTCTGTTTCTGTCATTATACAAATGTAGCCTAATTTATGCCACTGTTGACACTCTTGACTGCAGTTAAAATGTTTTATTTTTGAAACCTTGGATTAAAGCATTACATTTCATTAGACAAAAATGTGAATTTTGGAACTGATTACATCTTTTTGTTTTTCAATTTATTTATTAATTTTCCAAATAATTTTTGACTTTTGGATTTTACAATGCTGTGGAGATATCGTAAATGTTTGGAATGTTTGGATCACACATGTCAGGAACAATCCTACACAGCCTCCACAAATACACAGAAAAATGTCACCAGTGGTTCTGAGGTGCTAAAGCATCTCTGCCTCATACAGAACTTCAAGGCCCCTGTGAATATTCTGAGGTTCTCCACTCCACTCCACTAAAATAAACTTCCACCTCCTGTTTAAAGTTGAATCTGACAGGCCTGTGGAGAATTTGGGGTGCTTCTCCTGGCCTTCTCACCTAGATGTGCTCTCATGTACTGACATTTGGCGTTGATGGATTTAACGTAATTTGATACTCCGGTACCCATAAAAGTACCAACTTTGGTATCCAACCCTACAGCTTAGTTCAGCTCACTGGGGACACAAAACACTACATTAAAAAAGCTTTCAAACATGTCTTTCCAGAGTAAAACACCTTAAAACAGTGACTGTCAACCATGTTGCCCCCATGTGCAGAGAAATTTTACAGTAAGAGTTTAGGACAGGATAATGAATCTTTAAAGGCAACATTTTGGAAGAAATGATTAATAATGATTCATGTTTTAAGTAAAAGTTTAATTTAGAGGCATATTGACTCATCCATGGTATTACCTAGCATCATTCAAGCTTCACCCCCTAGCTTAAAAAATATAAAAACAATACAGTGCATATGGCACATCTAATGGTTTTATAAAGCAGTGGTTCCCACCTGGTTCAGCCACAAGGTCCAGATTTCTCCTTAGTCATTAGTTCAAGGTTCACACAGTGTAATATATTCAGCATCATACTTGTATTTGGCCATGTTGTCGAGCTAGTTTGCTATCTGTTAAGGAGCTGTCGCTCACACTACAACAGGAACTGGGAACTCGAAATAAAAGCTCTGTGCTGCAAATTCACTGTACTTTAAAATAAAGTGTGTTTTTTTCTATAAACTTGACATGTTCACGAGTCACTTGTGGTCCATAGAGAATGGGCCTGCAACCCACGTTTGGACCGCGACCCACCAGTTGGGAACCACAGTTTTCTAGCACTATTTGACAAAGGCCTTTTAAAGATGGAACAGGTTCCCCTATGATTATCAGCCTAAGAACCTCTTTTAGGTACTATAAAGCACCATTTTGCTCAGATTGCTTATAGTATTAGTGTAGCCTATTTTTGCAATTGTGTAGAAATTCTGGGTTTAACAGAATGACTACACATGCAAAAGAAAAGAAGCTGCACAGCATTTGAATGTTGATTTAGAATTTGAATGTCAGTGAAGCTTCAAACTGTTCGGTACAGCCCTATTAAACACTAAATCAACAGCACAGACATTCTCATATGGATGTGGGCATTTGGTGTAATGCGTTCTTATCTTACCCATAATCCCATCAATGTTCCTTGTGGCTAAAGTGGTCATTGTTATGTAAAAGTTGAACAGTCTCACTTCATCTGACCAGCATGGCTTTCAGTGGAGCCAAATGATCTAAACGCAGTTCATAATCTGGTACACATACAGTAGGTCCAGTTTAATCGAGCTTAGCACGAAGAAGGAGCTGGGGAAAAAAGATAACCTTAATGAACAGTATTAAAACACACCTTTCAACAATTCCAAGCTGTCCTTTTATCATGTTTAACATGAACCAGCTTGTTCATGTAATCTTGGCAATGACTGCTTATCAAACAGAGTGGTATATCTCTGCAAAGCAACAGATGATGTTAATGTGCGAAATAGGTCAATAAAACAATGTTGCACTTTCATTATAAGAATAGAAAACTGGATTCAATAAAATGTTACGGCCAAAATACATGGGAGACGCACACATCTGCTGCAGCATGCCAGCAGTAGAGCGTGTCCATTATAATCAACTAAAGCTGCTACACTGACCATGGAAGCTGCGCTTGATCATGCGGGCATCGCGTGGGTCCTCTCTATTTCTTCACAGCTGGTCTATTTTTTATTTTTTTTCTCTATGTGTGGCCCTGAGGCCCTCCATCAGGTCAAATTACAGAGAACAATGCACAGATAAACCTTGTGGTTGTTTTTTTTTTAACATTTTACAACAATATCAATCAAATCAATACATCCTATTGTTAAAATTATCCAGTTAATTAATTCAGTATCAGTTAAAGAGGCAACAGACAGCATCTTTTCCTAAATATATCATTATGAAAATAATGTGTGTTGCACAGGGTAGTGGCCACAGTAAAATCAGACTATCAGCGTTTACATAGGTTACTTAGTGGCTTTGCAACCTTTGCAATAAGCTTCTGCCACTGGTGCCAAAATTTCGCGAAAAACATGACGCGTTACGGCAGGAAACGCATCATGTATTCTGAAATTGGTCGGTCAGCCAATCAGGGACTGGAGCTGGTCCTTATGAGGAGCTGGGCATGAGATAGTTGAATCACGAGCACAATGGCAGACGGACAAAGTTTGGAGACAAGTGAAAAACGGCCTAGCGAAAGAAAACGAGCTCCTCTGTCTGAGGAGGCAAAGAAGAGCAAAAAGGAGAGTGATAAAAGAAGAGGAAAAACAAGAGTAAACCTCAGTCAGGCGTTCAAGAGATGGAGGGAGCTCCGTGACCAAAGAGGCTTCAACACCGGTGTCCAGCTAGCTTTCTTTCTAATGGATCAGTAAGTAACACGGCTAAATGTTAGCTAGCCGAGAGAGGACTGTACTATACTGGCTGCTAGTTAATTCCTAGCTGGCCAGCATCACAAACTGCCGCAACCAGGGACCAGGTAGCGAGTGTTGGTCGGCTGACATCCTTGTTGCCATTCTACGGCAGCCCTTGGACAGTGATACCCCCCTCCCTTCCTTCTGGTCTCTTCTCATGGAGGCAGCTATTGATGGACATCGCCCAGCTAAGTTACGCCCAGCTAAGTGAACACTGGACTTTGTTTCCCATTCAATTTGAGCTCCAACCGGCCGCATCCTTTCTATACGGTACGGTTTATTCTAGAATCGGCACTGTTTACATGTGCATATTGGTATAATTCCACTGTGTCCACTGTTGTTTGTACTGATACTGTACATATTGGTATAATTTACTGTGAGTTGTTTGTACTGATACTGTGCATTCTGGTATAATTATTTGCATTACTGTTTGTTTTTTCTTCAGATAAATCTGATCATTTTTGCTCGGTCTCTTTACTCATTTATTTAGTATAGTGTCCACACACCTTCTCATTCTACATATACATAGAGGTATACTGGTGGCTTTACAGCCTACATTTTATTGATTATCTCTGATCCCCACGGTCAATTTGGTAGTTGCGACAGTGCGACGCAACACCACTGATGCTAGGTGGCGCCAAGCTAAAAAAAAACCCCGAATCCTATCTGTTGTCTCTTTAAGATAGTCTACACTTTCAAACCCTGCACAACCAACTGCGTTATCACTTGGCATAACTTAATATGCACAAAGTGAAGTTGGAAGCAACCACATGCTGCAAAGACTGAGTCTGCCTGTGTGATGAGTTGCGTCTGTGCCCCATGTATTTTGGCTGTAAGAAACATTCCGTCCACATTCCAGATCTGGTCACCCCACAGTGAGGACAGTATGTTTCAGATGCTCCATACTGATGTCTATCTGTCACATTTCTATGCTTCATAAACTTCACTTGCGATAATGAGTCAGTTATTTCGTTATTTACATTGTGTTTTTTCAATGTTTGATGAAGTTAAACTGGTAGGTGTCCCCTGCTTCCAGTCTTTTTACAAGGCTAAACATGTAAACTGTTGCACAAAGAGGAAATTAATATTCTGTCAAAAAAAAGTACATAGCTTAAAATGTCAGCCAGCCGCTTCACATATAATGTTAAAATACAATATAAACATCAAATATCAAATGATCATTTCACCCAAATGACCAAAAATAAAAAAAAATAAAAATAAATTATAGGGTAATAGGATCACTGTGAGCAAAAGATATCTGACATTTAAAGAATAATAAAAGAAACAGATGGTTTAACTTCATGTTTTAAAGTCTGATGATTTTCCAAAATAATCAGACTTTTTTTTCCCCTCAATAGACAATTGATATTTCATTTTGAAACAGTAGTTTTTCAATGCCAAAATTTATTGGCTGAACCACAAAGGTTGTGTACAATTCTGCGTCACGTACATAAAATAAAATGGCACTGAGCAAATGCTGACTCAATTAGTTAGTTATCAGCTACCTTAAAAAAATGTAAATGTGTATGATATACCTTGAACAATATTTTTGATGCTTTACCCTGCCATCAAGCAGCTCTTTCCTTCGGGGAACTGAAGACATTATCTCACATCCAGACGCCATTCACAAAAACAGTAATGTTACATAGCAGAACATGGGAGTTGCTGGTCTACCACTGCTTTGATTGGTTAGTGTGTAGGATTAAGCAGAGAAGATATTCCAAATATAGCGTACACTTAACTGCAAATAATTTTTGTAGGTGGCAAAAACTTGTTTGCTGTAGCCCCATCCACAGCAGTACATTGCTTAGCTTCCGTGCCATACATTTGGTTTATCAAAGACACTAGCAGTGCAACACAGGTACTTAATGTTACAATTATGGCTGAAAACGGCAACAGAAATAAACAAGTTTGCCGATTTCACATGTATTCACAGGTGAAACAAATCGCCAGTTGTCCACTTGGAAGTGACTTCTGCTGTTAGTGCAACGTTACGGTGATTTGGTCTTTTCACCTCGATTATATTGGAGTGCATGCTGGAATCTCAGAGACAAATATAAATATAAAAACTCGGGCAAATAAAACCTAAAGCATCTGAATGAATAGATACCACTGGAGGTCTTTTTTTTTTTTTTTTTTTCTTATCATTTTAGCATTTAGTATAAAGTGCCCCCTTGCCCCTCCCACACACACACACACACACACACACACACACACACACACACACAGTCTCCTCTCAGTACAAGCTCTTGTATTGTGATGTCAGCTCACCTCTGTGCTTCTCTGACAGACTCCTGACTGTATCATGTTGGTCACTGGTGCGAGAGAGCAGCTCTGGCAAGAAGCATTAAAGCAGATGCTCCATCACCAAAGCTGTTTTAAAAAACAGCATTAGCATGTTTTAGAGGGGACTCTTGTCTTTAATATTCCTTGAACCCGGTGTAATAGACTGAAAGCAGGGATCCAAGCAGCAGAGAGAGTCAAGGGCAAAAGCTGCAGGAATTCAGTTTAGCGACTGTGACTGTGTGTTTGTGCATCTTTGTTTATCTGCATGCATGACTGAGAAATGGCAGCGAACGAGTGCGTGCGCGCGTGTGTGAATTAGAAATCGAAAGAGAGGGACAGAGGCTGTGTGTGTGTGTGACTGTGTGTGTGTATTTGAGTGCCGATGCGTCAGGACCTACAGAGTGTGAAATGGAGCAGGGAGGTTCAGGCTTCAGCCGCGACACACTGCAACACACACACATCTCTCTCTCTGTTTCTATCTCTTGCTCTCTCGCCCCGCCATCCTCTCCTCTCTGCCTTCATTTTCCTCCCCTTCCCCGCTTTTCCCACTCGCATTTTCATCCCCTTCCTCCCCATTTTCTCCTTCTGCTCCTTCCTCCCTTTTCTCCCCCCTCTCCCTCCATCTCTTCAACTTCCTCTGTATCTCTCCGTCGCCGCTTTATTCCGCCGCTTTATCTCTCTGGATAAAGCTCTCCCTGCTGTGGAGTTTGTTTTTCCCCCTGCTCTGCCTTTATCTTCCGTTTGGATGCCGCGTATGTGCAGTAGCATGGAGAGAGACATAGGCAGAGAGAGAAAGGAGCGAGACAGCATCCCCATGTCAGGCCAATGATGGATTAGAATACTAAAATACTGGAGAGAGAAAGCAGACACACTAGACGTTCAAATCTGACATGGTGTGTGTGAGCGTGTGTGCATGCGCGTGCTTTTGTGTGTGTAAATCTACTGCACGGTAATAGAACAATAAAAAGAACGCTTCTTTTCAAGCACACACACACACACACACACACACACACACACACACACACACACACATCTTTCTTCTCTGTTCCTCTCTCACCCCGGAGGCTCTCTCTCTCCCTCAGTTGATTTAACGCATGGCTTCTCTGCTTGTTTATTTCAGTACATATTAATGTAAATCACCGGTGTCCACTCCCTCCTTTCTCTCCCTCTGCTGTCTCCCTTCCTCCCTCTGTCCATCCCTCTTGTCGTCCTGCCACCGGGTGTCGGCCTGACGACAAACAGCCGAGACAACAATTAAAACGAACAACGGGTTCCGGTAAAAGGCCGCCGCTCCGGCCACGCCAATCAGACACTCGCCCTCCCCTGCTGATCTCAATTAACCCCCACTATTGGGTGGGAGGAGGTGGGGGTGCTCGGGGGGTTCTGACCCGGCTATCTAATTCTATGTAATGCAGAGGAGGATAGATGGAGGGAGTGATTCTGACGTCAGAGAACTGCTCATTGCCTTTTGAGCTCATTTACTGTATACTGTGTACACTATCGGCTCACTTTTGTCAAATTTAGAAGAGAATGGCCTTCCTATTAGACACAGAGCTGGGCAGCCAGTAGATACAGTGCAGTGAGGAAGTATTCAGACCACTTCACTTATTATATGTTGTTGTATGACTCCTTTTTTACATTCACTTGTTGTTGTTTCTACAGATTGATTAGTGTCCACCTGTGGTCAATGCAATTGATTGGACATGATCTGGGAAAGGCACACGCCTGTCTATAAGGTCTCATAGCTGACAATACATAAACCCAAGTCATGAGGTTGACAGAACTGTCTGTAGAGTACAGGGACGGCATTGCAGGGTTTCCCAGACATTCATTTATTTGTGGTGGCCTGCCCAGATTTCAACATCTGGCGCAATGTATTGATTTTCTTTCATATTGATTCATTGCACCACACTCTCAAAGCACAGGGTGAACTCTGGGCACAGACACAGCAGAACGCTAGGCGCAGGGAAACTTAACCATTCATTGCACTTGGTCTAAAAATCTGCATTCACTCGCCTCTGCTCTGCAGCAGCTGCTCCTCTTATCCGTCAACCTGATCTGATCATCTCTGACCGTATCGACTGATCAATTATCCACCCCACGACTCAAACTCCACAGCCTGCTGCTGAGGAAAAAAGAACTCATGAAGAGTTCTGCCTGCACTGAGTTTACTGATCTACAATAACCTCTGAACTTACCGGGGGACACAATAATGAAAAGGGACACATACACAACAAAAAGTGGCTGATCCTCCCCATTATCAGCTACTGCCACACATATATTCTAATTCTGTGTAAAACACTGGGATTGTGTCAAGGCACAGATCTGGGGAAAGCTAATGGATGGATGTAGGTGACCAGAGACCCAATGGTAACTCTGGCTGAGCTTAAGAGAGCCTGTGTGAAAGGACGACCAGAGGGACGGACAACCATCACTGCAACACTCCACCGATCTGGGCTTTATGGCAGAGTCGTCAGACAAAAGTCTCTCCTCTGTGAAAGACACATGAAAGCACCTAAAGGACTCTCCGACTGTGAGAAACCAGATTCTCTGGCCTGATGAAATCAAGGTTGAAGTGTTTGGCCTCAGTTGTGTCTTGAAGAAACCCAGCAACATTTATTACCTGTCAAGTACCATCCTAGTGGTAAAATATGGTGGTGGCAGTCTCTACTGTGGGGATGTTGACAGAGTACAGAGATATCCTTCGTGCCTTCATGAAAACCTGATCCATAATGATCAGGACCTCAGACTGGGCAGAGGGTTCACCTTCCAACAGGACAATGACCATAAGCACAAAAACAAGATAATGCAGGAGTAGCTTAGAGACAACTCTGTGAATGTCTTTGAGTGGCCCACCCAGAGTCCTGACTTGAACCTATTTGAACATCTCTGGAGACACCTGACAATGGTTCACTGTCCACTGCTGGTCCCCATCCAACCTGACAGAGCTTGAGAGGATCTGCGGCGAAATGGTAGAAATTGCCCAAATCCAGGAATGCAAAGTTTGTCAAGTCACACCCATAAAGACTTGAGGTTTTTCTTTTTAAATCAATATGCAATAATTTCTAAAACTCTTGGCTTTGTCATTTGGGGGTATTTAGTGCGGATTGATGAGGGGAAAAAAATAATTCTAATGATTTTTGCATAAGGCTGGAACATAACCAAATGTAAAAAAAAAAAGTTAATGTAAAAAAGTAGTCATGGCACATCATGTCAAGTCACGTACATATTGTGACGATGCCCAACCATGATTCTTTTCTGAAACCTATCCTAACCGGCACTGGTGCTATTGAACCGTTGTATGATTTTTGGTTCATATCAAGTCGTGCTGCACGATTAATCTAATCGCAGTTGTAATCACGATGTCAGGCTGTGCGATTACATAACCACATAAAAGGCTGCGATTTGCGATTTAATGTAAATAAATGTTAACGTGTGTGCCTGTGAACGTGACTACCTCTCCTGTAGTGTGTGGAGTTTGTTGACATTACGCCCACAAGTTGGTGTGTGCAGTACCTATGGTCAGGTGACCACCGCAGTGACCAACATAGACGCTGAAGAAGAGCATGAGCACGACCAAAAACAGGCTGAGCTGGTGGCGAAAAAAACGCAACGTCTAATATATGGCGATACTTTGGATTCAGGTACGGCGACGTTGAACAGAAAGACGTGCTGTGTAAAACTCTAAAAGTTAAAGTCGCTACGTCCCACGGCAACATGACCAATCTATATCAGCACTTGAGACAGCACAGAGAAAAGTAGGATGAATGCCTGCGAGAGAAAGCCAAGCCGAGTAATGCTAAAGAAAAAGACACAACTGAAAGCCGCCAGAGCCTCATAAAACAACATCCAAGCACAGTTACACATACATCTGTAAGTGTCACGGGGAAATCACGGACTCCGTAACAAACTATATAATAACAAATTAAAAATTGAGCAAAATTTTGCTTGGGTTCGGTCCACTTGACATGCTGCTGTGTTGTGCTATGGCCTATTCATGTGCTGGAATTTGTCATTTACGTGACAACGCCTGAATGCAACACAGGCTCCGCTCCGCTGTGTGTACAGTGCCGTGCTGCACTGCGCTGCTGTGTGAGCAGCGCGTTTGACTGTGCATAACATCAGTCTTTTTATAATGGTAGGGGAAACACTGAATCAGGCAAGAACACTCATGATACCATTTATGTATTGTATTGTAATCGTAATCGCAAATCGCGATATTGTCCACTCAAATCGCAATCGCACATTTTTATCAAATCGTGCAGCTCTAGTATCAAGCACTCTCTACAATCAAAACATATTTTCAAACACGTCTTAATCCCCAATCACTGCCCTTTCCCAGTTCAAATTACCCTATTTGAACTCACTGGTGTTATACCACATCAAATAAAATTCTCAGACAGAGCTTAACCCCAGGCTGGATATGACTTCCAACATGCTGCACCAGTTTACTTCGCATTTGGTTTGAAGACACCTTTAAGAGTGCTACACAGCCTGAGAGGCAGGGCGCAAAACTTACTCATATATCAGCACAGACTGCTGACTTGAAAACTAGAATTACTACCTGGCGACTGCATGCCTCTGCAAACCCATCAAGTTGCAGTTTCATAGTTTACATCCATGTCTATGAAAACATGGATACTTTACACACATCTTACCTCCTAATGCACAGGAGATCTATGCAATATGCACAGTTTAAAGGTGGGCACCCAAGATTAGAGTCACCATTTCAGTATCTGACCATCTCCCCATCTGTTCTTGAGATATGATGTTGAATAATGGCCAGAAAAGTGTTTTTGCAGAACATTATGATGTCAGAGTGAAGTTGTCCTTTGTCTTTTTGGATATAAAATGTCATCACTTCACCATTTTATACTATTAGACATTTGTTTGAAATTTTGTAATACTTAGCATAAGAATTCTTGAGTTATGACCAAACTAATATTTTTCAGATATTTTTTGATTGACCTTAACCTTCAACCACTAAATTCTAATCAATTCATTCTTGAGTCCAAGTGGATGTTTGTGCCAAATTTAGGGAAATTCCCTCAAGGCCTTCTTGAAATATAGCATTTATGAGAATGCAACAAACAAGGTTACAGTGACCTTGACCTTTGACCACCAAATTCTAATCTGTTAATCCTTAATTTAAGTTGGATTTTTGTGCCAAATTTGGTATTGTTTTTTAAATATCTTGTTCACAAGATATGAGACAGATGGAAGGTCACAGGGACCTTTGACCACTAAAATCAAATTAGTTCATCCTTGAGTCTGAGTGGACGTTTGTGCCAAATTTGAAAAAAATATAAATAAATAAATCAAATTGCTCAAGGTGTTCTTAAGATATTGCAGGTGACAGACAACCTGAAAACATAATGTCTCTGGCCATGGCTAATGCCTGCAAGGAGGTATAACTAGTACATAATGTGGATGAAATTATTTACTTCTTTATTACATAATTACATATGTTTCTGTCACATTTTAAAGTTCTAACAATACAGCCGTTCATTGCACAAAAAAAAAGCAGTTCTTACAAAACTGTAGCAAATTTGGGTATTTTATGTTGTGTTAATCATATGAAACATATACACCCTGTAGAGGCTGAAAAAAGGAGAATGTGCTGTGGAAAAATTGTGTCTCATCTCACTGAACTGGCAAAAATCCTTTCTATAAACTACAGTGTGTGTTTATAATAAAGGAACTCGTCACCCAGTGTAACAGTGTGACTCACTGATGTGTTCTGTAGCAATAATGGAGCTCTATGGCACAGAGGAAGAAGATAAATCAGGCTTTGATACACACACTTGCTAGGAGGGTCAATTCATTGTTGGTGTGTGTCTGCACATGGGGTTTATTGACAGTCAGAAAAATGTAGAATTTCACACTACTTGACACTAAATATTTCTTCAAGGTTGAAGCTGACACCAATTGTCTTCAGTCTGATGTTTTAAGGTGTGTTTTGTGTGTGTGTGTGTGAGCTCTCTGATGATCCCCTGTAAAGCTTAATGAAAACACTTCGTTTGCAGTCATTACTATGAATGACTGTAATCAGTATCTTCTGTTAGATGACGGTGCCTGATTGTTGTTTATGACTCTTAGTTAATACTTTGGCAAACTCCTGCTCACAGAACATCACTGTTTACTGTTGAGCCTGCTAAATGTTTAAAGAAGCGTCTCAGGTGAGCCAACAGAGCTTTACTGTCTCTTATCGCTGCTGCGCTGATTGACAGACGCTTTGTCTGAGGGGTGTGTTTAGACAGAAAGGCCTTTGAGATTGTGTGTGTGTGTGTGTGTGTATTTCACGGCAGTTGCACGCAAAAGTGGTGCCTGAGGAAAGAGAAAGGGAGGTCAAAGTACACTGCAGACCTGTCACCTCTCTTTCTATCTCTCTCCTCATCCTTTCACTCCCTTTACGGTTTGTTTCCTCTGTGGCTTCACAAAGTATACCTTCTCTTCCTCCTTCCGTCCTTTTTGCTCACCCCCTCCTCTTTTCATCTAGGTGTCCATTTTGTCTTTCTCCACCTTTCTCACTGTTATTCTTCCCTTCTTTGTTTCTGCCTCTCTTGTGTCTCTCCTTCCCTGTTCTCCTGCCTTTTCTTTTTTTTTCATTCTTTTTTCCTTGCTGCCTTCTTTTTTCCTCCTCTCCTTCATTTTTTGTTTCCTCAATTTGTCTCCCATTCTCTCCATGCTTTCCATTCACGTGTTTCTGTTCTCTCCTTTTCTCTCTTTCCTCTTCGTCTTGGTGTCTTTCCATTCCCCCTTTCCCATCTTTTCCCTCCTCTGTCTCCATGCCCTCCACCATCACTGGCGCCCCTGCAGATGGAAGTTGATTTTACACGTTCCAAGAAATAGGAAAGGAACGAGAGAGAGAAAAAAAATTAGTGTCAGCAAAAGATTTATAAGACATAGAAAATCAAGAGCCGGCGATTCTCTCTGCTATGTTTGTGCTCCAGGGTCTTTTCTGTTCTCGCTATAGCGCACTATTTCTATCACTGCCTGATACCCCCCACACCCCAACACACACATTCACACACACACTCCTCCCCCCAGGAGTCTGTCAGATGATAAAGAGATGTTGTCAGGGACTGATTATTAGCCTCCCAACTAAAAACAAGTAAAACATCAAACGCACAAAGACCACACGGGGACTTGGCCTTATTTTTTTCCCCTAATTTCTCCTCCATACATCTCTCTCTCTCCCACTCCATCTCTAACTCTCTTCATTTTGTCTCTGTGTCGGCGTCAGAAGAAGCGTGTGTTTTTCGCCTGCTGGGGAGCTATTTGATTTGTTCTGCCGTTTTAGAGCTCATATTGTTTCTGGTGTGTTGTTTTTATTATGACGGCTTTATTCATATCGGTGCCTGTGGCAGCTCGGGTCCCGGTCCTGAGTCACCGGGGAGGGAGATAGGGACGGGGATAGAGCAATAAAGCAAGAAAGAGCTGCATCGGCTCAATACATGGCAGGCAGTATGTGTGCAAATGCATGTGCGTGTGTGAGTGTGTACAGTATGTGTGGCTCTGCTGATGTGGGTGGGAACGCTGAAGTACAAGACTCAAATTATAACAAAAAGCTTTACCCAATTTTCTTTGCAATCTCTCTGCCTGATCCCTGCACGCATGCACGCGCGCGCACAAACACACACATCACACACTTGGCACTTGATGTTCATTAAACAATGAGAGACAAGTGTGTAATTTGTCATTCAGCATGGCTGTAGAATAGGGACAGCGGCAGGGAGAAGAGGATCACTCCATTCATCACCATGATAAAGTTAGACTGATGCATCATATATCAACGCCCCTTCCCCCCTCAGTCATTGTTAGGATGACCCATAGACAGGTGAGTCGCAACCAGTGGGACAAATCATCATCCATCAAAGAGTTCAAAAAACAAATAAACAAAACAAAAAGAACAAGGTCCGACTGCAGCCGTCAGGCATTTCTGTATATGTGGGGTGTTCAGTCTGCTGTAACACTCAAATCTTTTGTTTGTCCTGTTTGCTGGCCCATCATCTGCTTTGACTCCAAAACCATGTAATATACTGTGTGTGTGTGTTTTTCTCCTTTTTAAAATAGGAAATATCCATAACATTAAAATAACCAATAACCAAAGGAATTGGAGTTTGAACACACTCATCTTTGCGTAGCTGCTAATGAATATTTTTAGCAGGCTCTGAGTTGTTGGATGTTAATTATTTTGACTGTGTTTCCTATGAAAAGTAGCTATTGGTTGATTTGTGAGTAGCTTTAAATCAAAAACAATCATAAAAGAGATGTTCGTCTGTCCAGCTTTTCCTTATCAACTTAACTAGCTAATCAGTCCCTCCAGGATGTTGTGCTCGCAACAGTTAACACAAATTCAGCCAATCTCTGTGAATTCTACGCAACCTTGTAATTTTGTCCAATCACTGCAACTTTACAGCAAATTTGACTATTTAAAACCTTCCTTTCCCCTTCTCTCTGTTTATCATGAGACTACTGCTGTGCCTGGGACAGAGCATAGACTGTATAAATAATGGACGTAGCTACCATGACAGCACCTATTGCTTTGTGGACTGCTGTTTTGAAGCCTGGAGTCTGGCATTTCAGCCATCACCTGCTTGGTTTTTTGGAGCCAGAAGTGACCATTGGATAAGAGGTTGGAGCTGTGAAGGAGCGAGGGGTGGACATGACTCATAGACTGTGGAGACGCCTCACAGCCAGTCACTCAAGTGGCCCCACCCTGACATATGTATGCCTTTGGGCCTTAACAAAATGTAAACAGGTTAGTCATATGAAAATTGACCCCCTGTACAGTTGTCATGATTATTGAAATCAGCTATAGAGACCAAAACCATTTTTTTGTACCAAGCTGTAAATATGTTTATTTCTGCTATAAAGCTGGACATGCTAATATGGGGCTCTATGAGGATTTACTCTGTTTTGGAGCCAGCCTCAAAAGCCTGTTGTTTTTGGCACATTGGCTTCATTTTTCAGCCACGGGGGTTGCTGCTTGAGACACACATACAGTGACAGGGTTAACTGTAAACTGTTAACTGTTCACCCAGCTAATGTAACCCAATGTTTATTAATGGACAGAATTGAGCCATTTCCATGTTGGTGGGAGATTGTTGGTACCATTTAAGACTCAGTGTTGGATGTTAGCCACTGCTACCGTGTTAGCTTGTGCTAACTGGGCAAAGAGACAGGCAGAGAGAGGAGGAGGATTGTAGCAAATGGAGATGGTTTTTCAGTGCTGCTTCAATACATTCTAATTCTGTGGGAAACACTGAATGCTCATATTAATAGTCCCTGCATGGCTACTATTTTTACAGTTTTCACTTGCTCCCGCAATTTCATTGCAAAAAAACCCCCCAAAAAAACACCTAAAAATATTGCAACATGCATCACAATTTTTAAGAATATCTGCTGTGAAATAAGGCATTTCAGGCCGCAACAATCACAAAACCAGCCCGCGAAATCCTGGAGGGACTGTCTGAATTCATTAGCATGCAACATTTGTTTTCTCTATGGCAACACAACATGTACCAATGTTTTCAGATTTTCTTTTTCTATGTTGTAATATAACAGAAAGCCAAAAGAGTCCCTCAGTTAAAATAGGCCAAGCTCAATTGGTGAATAAATATACTAATATGTTGCATATGTTGTGTAAGGTGCTTGCAGCCTGACACGCTATGTTTGTTAGCACTGAAATTCTTTAGAATGGAAAAGTATGTTATGATAAGGCAGTTAATGCATTGTGTGGTATGCAGAATGGGAAAAAGAGGAAAAGACAGTTGTTATGACTGGGAGAGTTCACACATTATTCTAATGCTGCATTTCCACTGCACGGTACGGCACGGCTCTACCCTACTCGACTTGCCTTTTTTTGGTTTTCCATTAGCAAAAGTTGTGGATACTACCTGGTACTTTTTTGGTACCACTTCAGTCGAGGTTCCCGCTGAAACCAAAGGGTGGAGTTAAAACACTGCAGACCACCGATTGGTTAGAGAGAATTATCAATGGTGCCACATTGGACATCTTACTCAAACCTGCCACTTTAGCCAAGCTACCATCATTAGCTGCCGAAGGCCTACACCACATTGTACAGTTGACGAAGTGCAGATATCCCTGTGTTGCCAATCAAAAGGGTTCGGCAAGTTGAAGAGGATGACATGGCAGTTTCATATGATGCTCCTATGGCGATCAGCTGATACTGAGGAGATGCTACCCACGGTGAAAAACATAACAGAGAAAAGGACCAGGTACCAAAAGTAAGCTGAGTCAAGTCAAGTCCAGCTGAACTATGCAGTGGGAATGAAGCACCAGTAGGTTCCCTCTAATTACATTGTTTGCACACTAGATGGATGGAAATGTAGCCTAACTAGTTTACTACTTTTATTATGGTACATGGTTTATTTGTAGCCTTTTATCAACAAGTTAAACCAGACAACTGTGAGTTAGTTATGCAGCTCTTTTTTGAATAGTTTATAATCTAAATATAATGTATTTTATTGTGCTGAACTGCCAGCGAGTGCAGCCATTTTGGCACCAGTTTGTGGACACTTGGTTGTTTCTTTTTGGCAACTGGGAGGTATCATTGCTGTCAGAAGTGTATATTCACCACTGATGATTAAAATTAGGACTCAGCTGCTTGCAGTTACTTTCTGTTCGGTATGACAAGCCAATATTTCATGCTACTAACACACCTTTGTGTGCCAATAACCGAGCAAGCCACTTAAATTAACATGTTTTTTTGGGACCTACGACAGGAACAGATACATTGGCAGCATGTGAACACCTACCACACTTAGGTCTTTTGTGCTCCCAGGACATTAATACACCACTGCAGCGGCAGTCAGACCATGTTGAACAAAGTGCCGTTTTCAAAGGAGGAAAGGAAGGAAGCAAGGACAGAGGTGAGGAATCAAGGGGATGCTACTGACAAACGTGAAGTCCATTTCTTCACTGTCTCCTAGAATTTTACAGCGATCAGTCCAGGAGTGTTGGCAGGTCCATCATATGTGAGTGTGCATGTATGTGTGTGTGTGTGTGTGTGTCTTCTCTATATCCTCTGTTCTACCCCCAGCTGAGGGAGGCAGACAGAAGCAGAAGGAGCAGTAGTATGACTTTCGGAGGGCCGGTGGTGAGGGATGCAGCCCCACCTGTCCCGGAGGAGCCCAGGTTGGAAACAGTGGCCCTCTCCGAGTACAGCGGGATGACGTCAAACTGGCCACCTTCATCGCCCTCCTCCTCTGTCTGTGTCAGTTCCTCCTCTTCCTCACTCTCCACCACCTGACAGGGAGGAGACAGTGTTAGTGTGTGTGTGTGTGTGTGTGTGGGGGGGGGGTTGCCAGGCACTTTCAAAAATCAAAATTTGTATTACATAATTTTGAATAGAATATAAAGTTTTAAAATTGAACTTGAATGTTAAAATTGCAGATTTTATGCTACGCCCATTCAGTAAGTTTGTTAAAAGATGGTAATTCTTATTTTTAGATTACAATTTTGAGTTTGTTTTTTAGACTGATTTGATCGAACTGAATTTGTACTAAATAATCCAGATATGAAATTAACTTTTGTTTTAAAAAATAACAAAGAAAATAATTCAGTATATTGATGGTGTGAGACAAATTCATTTCTCTCAAGACAGTGTACTCAAGCACTAAAAACAAACAAACAATAGTTTACAATAGTTTCAAGCAAGACATCTTTCATTTCTTAAAGGGCCAGTGTGTAAAATGGGTTGAAAACAGTGACATCAGTGGTCAAATTCTAGATTGCAGGGCTCACTCGCTCACCTCTCCCATCGGGTAAATGATGGTGGCCTCGTAGGGACAAAAAGCCTTGCGCACAAGTTTTTCAGGAGTAGGTCTATCTAGCGACGAGGTGAATATTTATTTAGAAATCTAAACCATGTTACGATATTGTAATGAATCACTCACGAGCAGGAGACCAGAGGAGCGTTCGGGAAAAAGGCCCGTTTATTTAAGCAC
>NC_065509.1:7421033-7426235 GCF_006386435.1 Epinephelus moara | reverse complement strand
GCTGTCTTCGTTGGTTTATTTATACACGCGAAACGCGTTCTCTGGCTGGCTGGATTGTCCGCTCGGGCTGCCGTACATACATGGTTGCGCAAGATGGCGACCTCTCTAAAGCAAGGCCCTTGCTATATAATATATAAAAAGCATAACTATAAGGCTACGAAAACCAAACAAATTTTATTTTATAGCGATTATACACTTATATAAACATATTAATGGGTAAAAGATTCAGATTCAGATTCAGATTGACAATAAACTATGCCAAATATTACACACTGGCCCTTTAAACAGATACTTAATTTTATGAAAGCAATAAGTGGTGCATGGTGTGAAGCCATTTTTAGGGCTGGTCAAAGTATTTTTGGGGCCATAGGCAGACTTAATTTTCCACCCAACTCAATATTAAAATCACAGAAGGAAGGAGAATAAATTATCATGATAAAATAAGCAATCAGTAGACTTTTTTGCATGTAATTTGTATTTTGTAATTTGCATGGGAGGTGCATTATGAAGAAAAGCTTTAATTAAAACAAATGACTTCATGGTTTTGATTTCATTGTTTGGGGGCAGACATTTAGTTACCTAGTCCTTCAAGCTATGTCTGTTATTTTTATGCAGCCCAGCCCACTATACATTGGCATTATGTTAATACTGAAAATTTGTTAATATTGGACGATTCGACGTGATTTACATGCCAACAATCAGTGCCAATGCAGGATGTTCAGTCACAGACATTTGGATCAAGGAATTGACCATTTAGAGCAGATTTCTTTGGAAAGGCTCTGCTCTTTAAGGGAGCTGTCAAAGAACCCAAGCAGCAACAAGGATTCTTTTCCCCTCAACAAACATGTGCATGAACATTACATCTTTTTCAGTTGGATAAATGAGGAATGATAGTTTGCATATAGACTTGTTGATGCGCACTGGACTTTGAAGACAACTTTTTCCACATGCTTTATGTATGTATTATATGTAATATGTATTATATCACCTATATTTACTGTATAGGTTGTGGAACTACAACTAGTCCTGGCATTCATACCAGCAGTTATGGCACGACTATGACTACCTGCCTGTTCAGTGTCAGCAATATATTTTGTGCTGCTTCACACATTTCAACATGACAACAAACTTCACAGTTTATATTATTAAAAACTTAATTTGGATGTTTTTGGTGGCTCCTAGGTGTTCATTATGGTGGCCGACGAGGACAATTGCACTACAACGGCCAAAACATTTCCATTACGGGAAATGCTCTGCAGCTTCAGAAATGCTAATGCTAAATGCTATTTTAGAAACAACACATACGAATACCCAAAGCAAATGTAAGGAAATGTGCTGTGAATGAAAAAAAAGTTCAACAGATAAAAATACATCAACAGCAAATAGGCTGCAAATGCAGAAAAAAATGCAAAGTCAAGAACAAACAAACCTTGAAAACAAGGCAACAGAAATATGCTGCACATACAGTCAACACAACAAAAGTTCAGAAGGGGGAGCGCTAAGTGGACCAGCTTTATTTTTGACCTGAGACCAGAATAAAGTGTGTTTGTTTTTTGAACAACATTTGCATTACATTTGCCCTTAATCTTCTGCAATGATTAATAGAGCAACTGATTTCCATAGCTCCCCCTAGAGGCATGGAGGACGTCTGTTGAGTTGACTGGATATGCAGCATTTTCCTGTTGCACTTGTTTTCAGGGTTTAACTTTGCATCGTTACTGTATTTGCAGAGTGCTTGATGTAATTATTTGTTTTCTGCTTTCTGCAGCAGATCTTTTTCATTTAAAGCACATTTCCTTTGTTACATTTGTTTGGGATTTTTGAATTGGCATCTTTTCTGAAGCTGCAGCACATTTCTGCTAGTGGAAATGTTTTGGCCACTGTGGCGCATCTACCCTTGTCGGCTACCGCAGTTAATTTGGCTTTCAAAGACCCAACATATTTTACACACTGAGGGCATTTATAGAGAGAAATATGTTATAATGGCAGTGCTATACACCTGCAAGTATGATTTGATGTTACTAGTCAGCTGGTGGCCAAGCATCTGATGAGATCTTCTGACCACTGATGCTGAAGCATGAATGAAGCAGCTAATGCCAATCAGCAAATGCAAGCTGGATGACTTTAGTGCTCTGTCTGAACTGATGCTATAGTCCATTAGGCACTTTATCTAGCAACACAAAAGAGGGGGGGATCGTCATGTGTTGCATGTCTGACTTTAATGCAGTTTAGTGGAATTCTTTCCACCTGAAGACCAACCATGATGAGCTCTTTTTCAAACAATAACCATGATCTTTCTCTAATCTTAGTCAGTGTATCCTTGTACAATTGTTTGTCTGGTTAGGTTAGGTTTAGGAAAAGAATCATGGCTGACGTTATGTACGTATGCTGACTTTTGGTTCCACACGGGACATGAATCCTGGTCTCTTGGGTCAGAGTCCTATGTTTTTTTGATCTGTCCACCTCCTTCCTTCAGGAACTTTGTTGCTCTTCATACTGTGTGATCTGACTTCCGCCTCTGCTCCCGTCATATAAGGGATGACAGCCTGTAGTGCATAGTTCACTAATCAAAGCCTCCTGGCTCACTATTGCATGGGTTATGTACAAATTATAGTGCAATACTTTTCATAGGTATAAGTATGAAGACTGACCTCGCAAATAGCACAACATCAGTCAGTTCAGCAAAATGACAAAATGACACCTGTTTACATTCAAGTGACAGCGTCCTCTTGCACAGTAGTGATTATGACGGGAGCAGAGAAGGAAGTAAGGTGACATTGTTTTAGACCGTAGGATCCAAACTATGAAGTTGATTTTGTGTCAGACCTAACCATAGCACTGTCACATCAGAAAACAGATCAATTTTTCAGCAGTGATTTGTAACAGTTTTCAAGGCCGATTATAAAATGCTTCTTGTATCCTTCTAAGGGGCAGTTACAAACAATGTTTGTTTTCTTGAGTTTGTTGTGTAGCTGCCATGTGCAGATATTAGAAAGAACTCATTTTAATTATAGGCTTGAATTTTCCAAACATCACTGAATCAATGATCTGTCTGGAAACAGGGTGAGGTCTGAGACAACTTATTCTGAAACTGAAGACTTGAATTTGTAATGCAATGTTGCAACCCAGATGATATTGATATTGACATTGTTGGCAGACATTTTGCTTGCAGACGCACACCAACACACATAGAATACAGATCACTGATCAATACCTGCTTGAACAAAGAACTACCAGTAGAAATCTTAGAAATCATAGTTTTTAAAACATGTAAGTGTGTAATCATACAATTTCTTGAAATCACGGTTGACATTACATTGTTGCTTTTCTATTAAACATGATGTCAAATGTGTCATGTGTGTCCATGAGCACTTTGAAGTTAAGTCTTTATTTAAAACTTTAAAGCTGTTGATGAATATGATTTACTGCAGAGTTATGGGTGTTGATGCCAAGCTGTTCTGCTTCAATGATATGCACCAACATCTGGAGGAGCCCAAGGCCCGCGCTAGGTTATTGTGTGCAGATTGTTCTTCTACTGATAATAATACGGCACTCTATCATTTCATTGAAATACTGCCTCTGATACCTGCTCGTTTCATGGTGTTCCGATTTTTTTGACTCATTTGTAACTTTTCATCATCGAGTCTGACAGTTGCAGAGGCTGTAAACAAGGCAGTTGTCTTGCTCTCCTTCAGGGTAGAAATGGATTATGGGTAGGCTCTCCTTACTTTCGTAAAGTGATGTGAAAATAATTTTGTTCATTAGCGGTGAAATAGATTCCAGTATGTATTGTGTACAGTGTTAAACATTCATTTAAAATGCGATGTTAAAAATATTAGCCTGACCAGCATGAAGAACACCTTCTTTCAACTGTTCTCCAGTCTGCAGTTATTCTTAGTCACTATCTTGTACTGAGAGTCTTATGACCTTTCCTTTGATCTGCTGCTTTTATAACGCATTGGTGGGAGGACAGAAAAAGCCTGAAGAACATTGTTAATATCTCTTTGAAGATAATTGGAGTGAAGAAGACAGATTGGGTTCTTTTTTGGACCAGCAAATGTCCAGGGAACTTGAACATATACTTATTATATACAGTGTTGGGACGGCATGTAGGGAGTTGTCATGTTCAGTTGCTATAGTAAAAATAAATATATTTGTTACAGCATTTTGTTGTCAGCCCCGTTTACATTTTTTCTGTACCTGGATATCTCATTGTACACTGTAATCCCCACTTCGTTCACATTTTTTGGGTAATTTCTTTTTGGTTTAGATAATACAGTAACATGATGTTTTTTTTTTGAGCATTTAATTCTATGTGATATGAACATAAAAATCTTGAGTACAAATTTTTCAACATTTTTGTTAAATTTCATTTAACTACAAAAATATGTTGTGCTAAGCATGGGTTTCTTGATTGTGAGAATAAGGCAAAGAGATGAATTCTGAACAAGGAAATGCTCTTTATTTCTCCTCAGCACAACTCTGTGGTAGACACTCTAATAAGTACACAGGCAGGAGGTCACTGACTGTGTATACTACTTAATTCATGGTGCAAAATGTCTTTTACCACAACATTAACTGTAACCCATTAGAACCATTGTGAAATACATAAACATTAATCACTGCATAATGGGTAACGTGAGTGATTAAGAACACATTTAAGTACAGTTTTTTTCGGCTTACGGCCTTAAACACATTGTTTCCTGGCATGCTGGGAAACTCCACCCATTTGTCCTCAACATGCCCCAGTATGTTAAGTGCACATTGATTAGTGTTGTTTATTTTTTTTATAACTTTATAACTTAAATCAAATAACTCAAACCTTTTTGTCTTAACATGAAAAAAATTATGTCAAGCTCACAAGGGATGAGTTTTTCTGTTAGGCAAACAAGTCATTAACCAATCCAGGGCATCTTACTATATAATGACGAAAACTCTGTCTGTATGTCTCTGTTCCACGTTTTTCTCCTCACTGACTTGGTCAATCCATGTGAAATTTGGCACAGTGGTAGAGGGTCATGGGAGGATGCGAATGAAGCAATATTACATCAACTGGCCAAAGGGGGGCGCTATAGCAACCGACTGAAAACGCAAACTTTGAATGGGCATATCTCATGCCCCGTATGTCGTAGAGACATGAAACTTTGCACAGAGATGCCTCTCCTCATGAGGAACACATCTGCCTCAAGAACCCATAACTTC
>NC_065509.1:7390333-7420805 GCF_006386435.1 Epinephelus moara | reverse complement strand
CCAACCCACACTGCCAGCAAAGAATGAAGGCCGGATTCCAACCCACACTGCTGCAACAAGGGCTAGCCACACCTTTCCCATGTGAACTACCAGTGCGCCCCACTTTTAAGTCAATACAACACATAAACACTTCAACTATCTGCGTTTCAACGTGCTACCGCAACTGCTCATGTACAGTTTTAGCCCACTAACTATCCCACTATTGGCAATGGTACCGCTGTACTTTCAATAAAGCAGTTGTACTATCAAATTCACAAAAACTCTGTCTGAATACATTGCTCTTCTTAATGGGTTCAGTTGACTATTTAATCTGCAATTTCCTATGACCTGTATCCCAAACACACACCATGTGAAACTGTACGTGGGCAACTGTGCACTCAATGGGTATGGACTAGTTTGTGAAGATTTTACATTACAATTTTGTGTCCTGGATAGATTAGAGTTTACAGTGTATGCAGAATATGCAGAATTGCAGTATGGGAATATGACTGGAACAGCCAGACCACATCTTCAGATGGAACTGGAACTGATTTCAGATCTCAAATTATTAAACATAAACAGTAAGGATGCACTGATATGAAATTTTGGGCAAGTACAGATGTTTTGTTGTTATTCATGCCCCAATTGTACCATCTTTATCTTATCTAAATCTTTATTATAAAAAAATAACCCAACTGTTAAACTCATTCAGCCCTTCATTATACAATCATACACATTTATGAAAACAATCTTTAATATGACCTTTCACATGAGAAACATCTTTAAAATAAGTGCCTCAAAAACATTTTTACTCAGTATAATTTATCATGATTCCCTCTCCAATATCTTTTTTTATATTGCGTGAAATCATCAAAAAAAAAATTTCTTAAAACAGCTGTATTTATTCAAGTTTCTCGCCAAAAAGTACAATTTACATTGAAACACATCATGATGATGTTATAATTTCCCCCTGCACAATACTAATTTTTACTGAACAGAGCTTGAATGCATCAAAATGTAACTTGTGTGAGGTGCAACCTCAGTTAACTGTTAGTTGCTGCCACCAGCTGCTAACACTGAACGTTAACCAGCTCTCCCCCTTCCAGTTTCAACATGGATTTGTTGTTTATAATGTAGCAAAATCGAGGAAGAATCAAGGTGTGTCCCCTGATGCATCAATAGTGATTAGTCCTTTCAGAACAAATGTGTCTCGTGGAAGATCGCTGTTTGTCCAAACACATTTTCTATTGTCCCCAGGAAGACGGGACACTGTAAGACTGCTTAAAAGTGATGTGACACAACAGAAAAACACTTTTTTTCAATACTTGAAATTGTGTCACTTCATTGGTTCTCTGATTGTCTGGATAACACACTGTCACTTAAACAAAAATTAATAAATGGGAAAATTAATTGGTTACTGGCATTAAGAAAAAAAATCCCACCTTTCTACATATTTAATTGTGTAAATGTAACATTTAAAACAAAGAGCACTCATCTGTGTTTCTAAATGTGACATTTTTCCCCACTGCCTGAGCAGATAGTCAGCTTTTTGAAGTGAAACCTTTTAAATTCTGGGAAAAATCACTCTAGAAAACAAGCCAAAGCTCCTCAGAAAGACAAGACAAGCAGCTGAGTGACGGACGGATGAGAAGATGCGGAGCAGGTAGGATGGAGGGGGTGGAGGGGGCACAGTGAGTGAAGGCTTGAGGATGCAAGACCAAATGAACTGAGAACTGAAAGAAAAGAATGAATGAGTAAAAGAGGAAAAGGTAGGATGGATGAACTGAGAAAAGGACAGAAGGAAAAAAGACAGAGGGGAGTGGGAGATTTGGGGGAGGAAAAGAAAGGGGGAGACATATGGGCATGAATAAATTCATACTAATGAAGCCTGACTGATGCACTGCTTCCAACCAACACCTCATCTAATCCGCTCACTGGGAGAGAGACACAGACGACCACAGAGAAGGAGAGCGAGAGAGTGAGTGGAGGAGGGCAACTGAGGAAGAGAGAGAGTTGGAATCCCCTCTTGTCTGGCGGCCCAGATTATCTCTGGCAGTGAGGCATGCTGGGAGCCAGGGAGCCACAGCCACGGCAGATTGTGGTCTGGCCAAGGTTACAGTAGCCAGGACCGCGATTGGATTGGACCACATTTAATGGTCAGTGTTAGACAAGGGCGGCCAGGAGCTGTGGTGCTCTTAAAACATATGTGTTCACAGCACATTTCAGCATGTCTGGGTGTCTGCTGCTGTCTGCACATTACCGAGCAGGCAGACTCAGACATGATCCAACAGGACTGAAATCAAAGCACTTCAGGGCCAAGACTTGTCTGTGTGCCATAGCCTGTGTGAACCTAATTGGTTGGGGGAGGACAATTTGAACATTTGTTTGCTTGTGGTTGAGGTCCGACTCTGATCTCTTCACCATCCACCTGCTAAGCACCAAATAGAAGGGAAATGAATGCAGATTGTGAACTGAAGGGTCTTGTTTGAGACTGGAACATTTTCACACCTAAAGTGGCTCTACCTGAAAATGTCATTTAGGTGTGAAAAAGCAACGTCCAGAGGTTTTCAAACTGTAAGGCATGACTGCAGATTCATTCCCAGCACCATGACAGTGGAGGTGGGGAATGAAATATTTACCATTCAGTAATTCAACTCATTGTCAAGACAGCATTTTAACCATGGGGAAAATAAGAGGATGTGATCTGTAATAGACGTGGACATTTAGCAAGACAAAGACAAGAGTGGAAAACTGAAGTCTCCACCGCAGGATGTCAGAAAGGTAAAGCAGCAGCAAAGATAAATGAATTGATAAATTAGAGTAAAAAATTGCACTTCTTCTCTTCACAACTCAGTGAAATGTGAACACAGACATGAAACACATATTGATATCATTCAGTGGGACTTAGACTTCACCGGAGTATCATTATTTCTGATGTTCATCCAGTATAAACGTCCAGAAATACACGTAGAAATCAAAGAAAAAGTGGCTTCAGAACTTGACTAAGAATCATCACGTTTTTGAGTTTTCCCTCAGTATCAAATTAATCCAGTGATAGTTCTTCAAACATACATGGTAAACATTGCGAACAGGAACAGCTAATGGCTTATTCAGCATTTTTGTAGTGGCACCAAAACTAAAATTACAGTTTCACAGTTATATTGTATGCCTCTGCCAACCTGTCAAGTTCCAGTTTACCTCCATGACTGTCCAGACTTATGTAATATAAGTAGAGACACAATCTAACAAAAAGTAAAAGTGAATTTTGTGGCAAAATGTTCTTGCTTAACAAACATTTTCCCCCAGCACAGATCTATACAGTCAGCACAGTTTTAAAGTGGACACCTAAGATTAGTGTCTTAAATTCAGTATCCTACCAAATGTCTCCCCTTCTGTCCCTGAGTTATGCTGTTAATTAATGGATAGAAAAGTATTTTTGCAGAACATTATGATCATGGTGAAGTTGTCCTTTGACCTTTTGGATTTAAAATCTCATCACTTCATTATTTTATCCTATTACACATTTGTTTGAACTGTGCATATCAGTTCTTAAGTTATGGCCAAAAATAGGCGTTGTGAGGTCCCAGTGACCTTGAC
Organism: Epinephelus moara; assembly: GCF_006386435.1. Lineage (NCBI taxonomy): Eukaryota > Metazoa > Chordata > Actinopteri > Perciformes > Serranidae > Epinephelus > Epinephelus moara. The sequence goes on along the minus strand of NC_065509.1, from coordinate 7,417,229 downwards.
CTTTGACCACTAAATTCATTAAATGATAACATTTTTGATGAGGGGCTCTTTGTGAATAAAGCTAGCCACTGTAGATGTTGACAATAGCTTAGTTTACAAAGCTACTGGACTTTTGAGCCAAATTTAAAGATATTCCCTCAAGGCATTTTTGAAGTATTGCATTCTCAAGAATGAAATGGATGCAAAGTCACAGTGACCTTGACCTTTGACCACAAATATCTAATCATCTCATTGTTGAGTCCAAGTGGACATTTGCACCAAATTTGAGGAAAATCCCACTAGGCATTTTTGAGATACTGAGTTCATGAGAATGGGAGGGATGTAGGGACATGGCTATCGCCAGCATGGAAGTGTAACAATTGCCATTTTTTTCTGAACTGGTCAAATCACCAAGGCAAACTTTCTATTCATTCTTTTTCCATGGGAATGCCTTTACCAACATTTAACCACCATGAAACTAGAGTCCTCACTCTATTATCCGGTCTTCACATGTGACCACGCTTAAAGGATTTGGGCCCTGGTTGACAGTAAATGTGTTTAAAGCAAAGATCAGTACAGTTTGTTTGGATGACCGGTAGAAGCTGTTTGGTCTCAGCTTGAAATCAAGTTTCTCCCAGCTGTTGTTGAAAGATGGCAAACCATTTTTATATTTCTATATCCAGCATTCCCCAGGTTTACAGGTGAATAACGTACATCTATTTTTAGTAGTGAATAATAACTTAAGCTGTATTCCTGAGGCCTCTCCCATCATCTGGACCTGAGCAGTCGTAAAAACACTGCTCCTGTTGGATCGTACGCACACTCTGTAAAATCTTTTGAAGGCTTGCCAAAGTGCTTTGATAACTCCTACCCCACAGCTGCTGCTTTGATCTTCAAATCAAATGCTGACGTACTATTGTGTTATACTGATGAGAGGTTTGATCTTCTTGTAAGGATGACAACTGGTAATGATAGCCTATTTGATCAATCATAACTATTACTGAATGCATAAATACATGTCACTCTTTCACCCTCGTGTCATTTGCACCTTCCCTCAGAACATTTCTCATTTTTCTCAATTTTCATTTGCCTATGAACTAGGTTTGTGAGAAATGTCTGCAATAGTGCACTACCTCCTGCACTGTACAGGAGTGTCTAGCATCTAGAGCTGTGTTTCACATCTTCAATATATTAATCTGCTATTTGTGCATACTAATATTCTCGACCCTTCCTGCTACTGCTTCACAGGAGAGGCCTTACAGTTGCGTAGCTGTGTGTATTGTAGTCTTCCTTCTTTCTTCTTTCTTCTTCTTTCTTTCTGAGGTCTTCATAATAAATTATGAAAGTTAACCAATCATTATATTAAATTTTGCATGTAGACTATTTTCTATTTAAATACACTGCACCTCTTAGCATTTAAAGGTGCCCTGTGGAGTTTAAATAAACAAAAGATATGTTCCTGTTACCTTCATTTACTCACCAAAATGCATGGTGTTTCCTTCAACTCGAACAAATGTTTTAAATGCATTCCCTTTCTGACTGTTAAAACATTTCAAGACATTTCTTTAGGCTCTAAAAAATGTTATGGGCATCTTTTAGCAATGACATGTCAGTCAGTCAGTCAGTCAGTTGATTGGTCTGCCGCCATTTAATGGATTACCATCCGTCTATTATCTATAACTGCATATCCTTAGAGGATCATGGGGAGCTGGAGTAGATCTCAGCTAAGGGCAAAAGATGGAATATACCCTGGACATGTTGCCAGTCAATCACAGGAACAGCTACTCACACTCACATTCACTCTTACAGGCAATTTAGAGTCACCAATTAACCTATACTGCATGTTTTAGACTGTAGGAGGAAGCTGGAGAACACTTGGGCTGGATACTGGCACTTAATATCTTCAAGGTATGGACTGAAATAACCCAGTACCAATTAGTATAGAAACTTATCCAGCCAAGTGATACCTGCATTCAACACTTTGTGTACACAGATCTCGAAAAAAAAAAAAAAAGACAGTTTGTATGATTTTGCTTAGAGCCAATCACCACAAGTGTTCTTCGATTTAATGCAACATGTGATTGGCCCTCGAACACAGCAGCTACAACCCATTCAGTCTGTATTTTGGTGAAGTTGTGCACGGTAATGCAACAGAGTGCTTTTTATCATGTGATAGCTGGCAAATGAGGTAGGAAAAAAAGTATTGCATAAAGTACTCTACTGGTATCGGTATCACTCTAAGGGTACTGGTATGGGTACTAGTATTGTAATTTTTTTTTACGATACAAAGTCCTAAAAAAACATGCTATCACTGGAGAACATACAAACTCTTCAGGGAAGAGCCAAACCCAGACCTTATGCTTGCTGCGAAGCAACAGTACTGACCCATGCACAACTATGCCATGGTTTACCATTAGATTCATCCAATCATGGTGCTCAGACAATAAATTAGAATAATTGATTAGCTGACGTTTCATCTGGAGTCACTATCAAGTTATTATTTCAGTTTGGTATATACTTTGGTTCGTGACCAAATACCTGACATTCCATCAGCCACAGCTGTACTTTGTGTTTAGAGCTAATTAGCAAATGTTAGCTTTCTTGCCTGTTCAGCAAAGATGACAAGCTGAATATAGGCATATTAGCATGCTCACATAAAAAATAATTAGTAGTTGTAGCTCCCTCCTTTTCAGAGATAATCTCAAGGTGGTAATGCTTTATGATTTGATTGATTTTTAAGTTTTGAAACTCAGAATTTGTAAAAGTCTGATGTGCCTGCAATAGCGTTGTAACTTTCACCAAATTCTAAACTAAAGTAGAGGTTGTAAAGAACTCATAAAGGCTATTAAGGACCCACTTCAAATGCTATCACTTGATTTAATGGGCGTTATCAGTGATTATCAGCCGCAAAGATAAAGGTTGAATAGTAGGTTCCGAGGGCCATTACCAGTCCATTAAATGGCCATGTCTATTGTTAAGCAGCACCTTCTAGTAGCCTTTACTTCATTTTATTTATTTGACAGGAACAGTGCATTTTAATAACATTTCTGAAAATATGCCAGAGTAACCTAGACAGGCAATTTTTCATCTGTTGTCCCCAGCACTACGTAGTAATTATGACAGTAGTAAGGGAGGAAGTCAGATGACGTAACATTAGTATGAAGAGCGAGAAAGTCAAGTATTGGTGATTAGGTCAAACAAACATAAGACTTTCACTCAGGAAAAACTGTTTGTGTCCCAAAAAGTTGACTCTGAGTTATTGTAACAAATGCACTTATTTCAACCCATGCCATGATGTCTTTTAGTAGACTGTATGGAAAGTGCTTTTCTAAATGTTCCCAAATATCTAAGGTGAAATGGTGAGATAGAGTAGATGTGGTAGATTATTTGTATCAAACTGAATCAACACAATTTGAAATTTAAAAGATTTGGCAAATATGAAGGAGAATATCTGTAAACACAAAATTCACCTTGTGTTGTCACAAACCAAAAGTTAATAGTAACGGTAGAAATAATATAAGTGATAAAAAAAAGCCAAAGCAATCGAGATAAAACAAATACAATAAATAAAGAACATACTGTGTGACAGCAACAAGATGAGCTCAAACCAAAGATAATAGAAAAAGCCTTGGGATAAAAGTCTGAAAGGTAATTTAAAATGGGAAGGCGATGAGCGTGATGAGCTGAAGTGTACTCACGATGTTGTTGTGTTCAGGCAGGTGGTTGTTGCTCAGCAGCTCATCCTCCTGAACCAGCGGGGAGGGTCTGGGAGCAGGAGGGGGGGTGATGTCTGCAGGCAGGGAGTCGGGGCTCCCCATCCAACTGATAGAGTTACCTGCACGGAGACACAGCCTCATCACTGCCTCTGCGTGTGTGTGTGTGTGTGTGTGTGTGTGTGTGTGTGTGTGTGTTCGGCGGGCCTGCGTGCTGCGATGCTGCATCTGGGTGGGCGTGAACCTACATATCTATTTGGCAGCTTTATTGTGTGAGCTGTCAGCAGCTTGATAAATCACCGAGCTTTATGGGAAGTGCATTGACGCATCGATCCAGGCTTTAGTGTTTGGACATACAGGCTCAGTCTGTATCGACAGCTTCATTGACGGATGCTGTGATTGAGTGACAGCTGGAGGGCTTTACCCTGAGGCTCCTCTCCTCACACCTCTTGAGCCCCGCAGAAGCCTAAAGCTGCAGATACAGACTGTAAGACTCTTATGAATGCTGAAGCTGGAGCATGTAGCTGACATATGAAGAGGTGGAGTTCAGTTCGTGCTGTGAACATTGCTGCAGGTGTGAGCCACCCAGGCAGATTCAGCAGACATTGTGTCAGAGACATGTTTTCATTTATTCCCTTTGAGTTGTTCTTCAGAGCATCTTTGATTGTGGCATATTAATTTCGTTTTCATAATTCTGGTCCTCAGATATATTATTAAAAACAGGCTTGATAAAAACAATATGAATAGCAGTATGTTTGGTAAGTCTTTTAAATGTGACTATCTATGTCCCCAACAATCCCCAAAGGTCTGAATATTTAAGTGCTTTAAAAAGCATCTGAAACAGCGAACAGAGCATCATAAGACAAATGCCATAAAATCATGAGAAATCATTTCCTTATATTTATTTAGGATATTCCTGATCAGAAAAAAATGGTTGCATAAAATCAGCTTAACCTATGTCCTTAGGAAATTCCCTTAAATAAATAACTTACATGCAGTGATGCTCTAAGAAATTCGCTAAATCCAATTTGCACAAATATCCTTAGCAGCAAAAATAAGTAGAGGCTGATATTTTGGGAAATGTGCTTATTACCCTTCTTTCCAAGAGTGAGATGGGATGATTGAAACAGAACTTGTGTCTTTGTGATAAATACAGATCCGGGGCCAGATGCATAAAACTTTGTATAGATTTTGGATTTAACTTGTGTGTACGTACAAAGACAGAAATGTGTATACACTTTCGATCAGATTTATAAAGCTGCACGTACACTTGGTTCTGTTTTATAAATCTCCAACACTGTGGAGCTGGGCACATGTGCAAGAGGCTCCCACAGTTCGTAAGGAATGGATGTAGAAACACCCTGAAACATCGGTTTTCATATCGATACTTGTGCCCGCTACACCACTTATAAAACCTGTCAATGAGAAATATGGTAAAGACAGTGTAATTAGCCCTTCCTAATTCCCGCCCCTCTTCACTCAGCGCTCAAATAATGGTTGAGCAAGCTTGCAGCATGGCATAGTGGTCAAAAGTGGAATTACAGTGTCTGGGTCTGTCACGATATGCCATAGGGCCGAAAAAAAAATTTGTTCCTGACTTACATTGTGAAAGAGACATCTGTAAATTACTGGATAAATGCTTTTGAGCATCACGACCCCTGCGAAATAACTAATTTCATCTAGCTTTAATATGTTTGGTCTAATGACATTTCCGAAGTCTAGAAGGGCTGCACAATGAAATATTTTCTTTCCCCATATAAGGTAGCAGAGCACTAAACCTTAAGTTAGCCACCCAGCCACACTCGACAATGCTCAGCCGCCGTAAATCTGTAGTGCCTTTGCTCTATGGGCGCCACTGTGCGGAACATCTGGGTAATTTCATTTCACTTTCAATTTTTGGCTTAACACACCACAGAGCAACTTATATTGGAATGAACAGGGGTCACCTCCAACACCGTATCCAGTTCTCCTTATTGATCCAAACGGTGGGACCTCCGTCAACTTTACCCTTTCCTGTTATACTAGCTATGCTATGTGCTACGCTTGTCTGTAAAAAAGAAAAACAAATTTTAAAGATGGTTGAAAGATGTGGCTGGGGGGCTGGAACAACTTTCATGTACACAATACATTGTATATCATCACTTCTCAAGTTAGCTACTGTTAGCAAAATTCTAGGTAACTAAATAGCTAACATTTTACCACACCAAGAGGAGCTAAATGTCAGATCAACAGCATCACCCAGGTTTGCTTCCTCCTTATTTCTGAGGTAACGTTAATGAGATTTGGAAAAGGACATATCCTTCCATCACATACTGCAGTCCTTGCCGTCGACTTTGTGAAGGTATACTGCCTCACTCCCAGAATATATGTATGCTTGTCCGACCTAGCAACAGTAACTAAGGGGGGCAGGCTTTGGATCTGTCAATTTCACAAACTGAATGACATTGGTAAGGTTCTCCAACAGTGCCAAAACAGTTTACATTACAACAGTTTTCATTACGCACGGCTGTGGCTGTTTGTAATGTCCATACCACTAATCACATTTCTGCAAACTATCATCATGGTAAATTCTCACCATTCTCATTAACTTCTCATCAATCACTGTTATTATCAAACGTCAGAAGGATGATCAATGGTCTATTCTTAGAGCTCATGTCAAAACTGACTTTACAATGTGTATTTTTAACCTGTCACTCCAACTTGCCACAGTCCCAACCTGTTTTAAAACCACCGCCATCATTCCCATCCCTAAAACCCAGACAATCTCAAGCCTAAATGATTACTGGCCCATCGCTCTCACCCTGGTGGTCACAAAATGCTTTGAGAGACTGGTGTTGGCACGTATCAAGGCATGCATCCCCCCCACCCATGACCAACACTCCACACAGCACTAACACACCTGGAAAATCCCAATACCTATGTGAGGATGCTTTTCATTGACTTCAGCTCAGCCTTCAATTCCATTAGTCCTTACAAACTGGTCAACAAACTGCAAACACTCGGCATACAACCCTCTCTCTGTCTATGGATCCTGGACTTTTTGACCAACAGGCCCCAGCATGTCAGACTGGGCCATCACATCTCCTCCACTGTCACCCTCAGCACCAGTATCCTCCAGGGCTGTGTTCTCAGTCCAATTCTCTACTCCCTCTTCACTAGTGACTGCACCTCCACCCACAACTCAAACCTAGTGGTCAAGTTTGCAGACGACACGACCATTGTGGGTCTTATTAGCAACAACGAGGCAGCGTACAGGGAGGAAGTCTGGATACTGTCTGCCTGGTGTAAGGAAAATGACCTCAACCTCAATACAAAGAAAACCAAAGAAATAATCATAGATTTCAGGAAAAACAAGAACACACTTCATACTGAGCTGCGCATTGACAGGGAGAAAGTGGACAGAGTCTACAGCTTCAAATTTCTAGGAGTCCACATCTCTGAAGACCTCACATGGAGCCTTAACACCTCACACCTGATCAACTGAGGACGCTGAAGTGCAACAGACTTCCTCAGAAGCTGCTCATCAACTTTTACAGATGCACCATCGAAAGTGTACTAACTTATGGGTGCACAGCCTGGTACTCCAGCTGTACCGCAGCGGAGAGAAAAGACCTTCAGCGGGTGGTTAAAACAGCTCAGTGGATCGTCGGCTCTCCACTCCCGCAGCTGAGCGACATCAACTCAAGCCGCCTCCACAAGCAGGCCACCCTGGACATTCCCTGTTCAGCACTCTCCCATCAGGCAGGCTGAGAACCATCCGAGCCAGAACTAACAGACTAAAAAACAGCTTCTTTCCAAGAGCTGTGGATTCTCTCCTCAAACATAAATACACACTATTCTCATAAAAACACACATACACTTACCTGACGAAAAGTGCAATATCTGTGCATTATTTTATTTTATCTGTGCATTATTTTATCTATGCATTATTTATTTATTTACTACCTTAACTTATGCCCTTTTTATGCTGATTTTTTGGTGCTGCAAATGAAATTTTGTTGTGTTTTTTATATGCAATGACAATAAAAATATCGATCTATCTACATCATTCAAATTAAACAATCATAAACAGGAAGAAGATGGCTTGAATGTAAATAAAAGGTGATATCACTCAATGCATCTCATATGTAATTTAGAATTTAATTATTAATGAATGTAGCATGCAATAAATAAATGAATAACTAAGTAAAGCAATCAGTGAATCTAGCAACCAACCTTGTCACCAGTCTCTCCACTTTTATTTAGTCTCATGATATCACCCACAGCCATTTCAGCTAAAACCTTGTGTACATATATATATGTATGTATGTATATACATATTTTTGCATGTTCAGTGTTTTTACATCTGGCACCTGGAGTTGGGAAGTTGCTAGCCTAGTTGCTAGTTTCAGTATAAAATCTGAAACGTGTGGGAAAACAGCTAGCCTGGCTCTGCGTAGTTAAAAACACACACATACACAAACACCTACCAACAGCTTTAAAGCTCACTGATTAACATTTATCTCTTTTTCTAGTCTATACTCAAACACAGACAGAAAAAAATGTTTTGGAACATTTCATTGACAATCAACAGTTAATCATCTACCCAGCACTTCTGTGCAGTCTCCAGCTACAGTGTGCGTTGCCAGATACAATAGCTGAGCACAGGTTTTGGTCTTTGTACAGGCACGCTGGTACCAAACCTGGCAACCTCACAATGACAACAAGCCTCTGGTAAACTATTGCCACAAAATAGTTCGAGCACATGACTGCCTTTGAAATCACAAATTGGCATTTTTGAATATGATTTTGTGTACAAATTAAATCAACAAGGTAGAAAATGTGTGTGTTTTAAAGGTGTTCTCTATTTGTGTGTATTATTGAACTTGAGACGGAACCAGGCTAGCTGCTTCCCCCTGCGTCCAGCCTTTATGCTAAGATAGGCTAACCATGTCCTGATTCAATCTCTGTACTTACTCCACCCACAACGTGATCGTATATCAATTACTCACCACCTGTTAGCTTAATTTTTTTTTTTTTACATTTTTCTCACATGCCTCCGTGGGGAACAGAGACTACAAAAAAAGGTAAAAATTCTTGATGAATTGATTTGATAACAGCAGCAAAACTACATACAAACATCTGTTTACCAACTCTCACACAACTCGTGCAGTGTGATCCAAGTCCTATTCATTCAGTCGTGTGCTTAGTACTTCCGAAACACATGCATTTTTGCTAAAACATTACAGTATAAATCATCTCAGCATACAGGGGCATTTGGAAGTACTGAACATACGACTGGATAAATGAGATTTAGATTATACTGCATGAGCTGTGCAAGAGTTTGTAAAAGGATGATATAGTTTTGCTTCTGTTAAACGTGGACTATGATTATATCAGTCCAGGCAGGCTGTTGTCATGCACTGTCTGTATGTTTTCCTACAAAATGTAATGCACCAAAATTCGTACATATCACATGTAATGATGACCTAATAATTTGTGCATAACACTGTGTATTTCAGAAGGCTGCAATCAAGTGACCAATGTGCTGATGGGGGTAAAGAAAGAAGCTGTCCCGAGCGGTCTTGTTCTGAGGTAGGTTGAGGTGGAAGATGGGTCACAAAACACAAGACTTACCCACAGGATTTTCCCCAGGAGACCGGAGTTCGGAACTGTGTGAACTTTGAGTCATTTTAAGGTACGTTCTCACTATGTTTCTTTCCCTAAACCTAACCACAGTAACTTTACTTGCCTCAACTCACTTTACATTAAGAATGTAACTTCATTTCTGGGCTGCTAATTTGTAGGATGTCATATGAACTGTTGTGTGTGCTTGTCAGTAGGATATCATAGGAACCACTGTATAAGGATACGTTGATTTATAGAGAATGCTCGCCTGTTTTTGGACTCTCCATTCAATGTGGAGGCATGCAAGAGAAACAAAGTTTTCTTCACAAATTTGAAATCACATGCGGTGAGTAACTGATATATAGAAAGAAGTTGAGTTTTCCTTTAAGACACTCTACCAGATGTTATTCTGAAAATACTGAACCATTCATTTTAGGCACCTTGAAAAGCAAGCTCCTGTATCTCAGCTAATTACTTTTTATCCAACAGAATGAAGATGTGCCAGTCTTGTCCATTATTTCTCACCACACTGGTTGCTTCAGACTAAAAGACATTCTAATCAGATTACTTTGTAGTATCTGTTTGTCTTAAATTAGATTAATCTGCAACATACAAGTTTCACCTCCTCAGGACAGCGTGGCTCCTTTTCATCTGATTTTCACCAGACATTGTAATAACCTCACCATAAAAAAACAACAATAATAAAAATGAGCAGAGGGCCCTTATTGAATCCCCCATCATCCACTCTATGTGAATTAGTGTACACAGGTATCCATCAAGTGCAGCGCACATAGTACAATCCACATGGCATTTTAATTAGATTTTGCCTATAGAGTCTCAGAGAGTCTCCTGAAATACTACCTGGCCCAAGGTCGTGTTGAAATGATTTTGTGGTGATTTGATCAAGTGCAGATTTAGGTGATATTGTGCTACAGTAGCGCATACTCCCAGTTTACAATTAATCAAATTACCACAATCAAACTGACACACTATGAACCAAGGGGATGGTTGCCCCTGGGGATCAGAGAGGTTTTTGTCAAGCTGGTAACCCAGCTTTGACGATAACAGTCTGGCCTGCAATCAGGATTTATTCAGCCTGAGCAAGACAGGTTTCATTTTTCTGCTAGACTTTGAGAGAAAAAAAAATGTATGTAAAGTTTTATGTCAACACATCAACTGCAAATATAACTTATATTGCAAAAAAAAAAAAAATCAATCTCTCTGAAATCTGATTAAAACATCATTACTAAATCACACACTTTGAAGGACCAATATTCAACAAATAAATAAATCACACTCATGAGATCTGTCTTAGTCCAACTCTTGTAAATGATAGTACAGACCAAACATAGTGTATGATAAGACCAGTAAATGAAACATGTGTATAAAGTGTATACTCACGCAGGCAGGTGTTGTGGGTGAACATGCGCTGCAGTCTCAGACAGTCCTGCCACTGGTTGCCACTGCCCTCACAGTTGCACCACAGCGACACATCTGCAGAGCTGTTACTGATGTAGTTTGGGGTCATGATGGTACCTACAGGTCAGAAGGGTCAAAGCACATGTTAGCTTTGGACAATTCAAAGAACCTACGTGCTTCATTTTTATCACAGTAATTCAGAGATGTAAACACAATTGCTAGAAACAAATGAGGCCATGTCCAAAAAACCTGGAAGCTTCTTCTGGCTTCTACACTGTATTTTACTTTGAGCAATTTGGGAGGAAATCAGCTAAATTGCTTTATGGCGGGGCACAGAAAGAGAATATTGTTCTTTTACTTCAAACAAAGCTGAAACGTAGCCTGTAGAAAAACATGATGTCAACTCTGTGACTTTTCCTCAGGGAGCTGAAGGGACATTTTGAAGCCTGGAGTTGGTGTTTTTTCTGCTCAGTGCCATCTTGGCAATTTTTAGAGGCAGAAAGCCCAAATTTTGACAATAGGCTGATGCCTGGATGAAGCTGAGGTAGCAAACACCTTAGCTGAGTGTGACATACACACACTCCCAAACAATTCTACTTTTACACCTTTAAGATACAGTTCAACATTTTGGGAAATACACTGACTGGCTTTCTTTTCAACGGGCAGATGAGAAAATCAACTCCACCCTGTTGTCTGTGCATCAAATTCAGAGCTGGAGCTCAGGGTCAGTTAGCTCAGCTTAGCATAAACACTAAAGCAGGAGGAGACAGTTAGCTTGGCTCTGTCTTAAGTTCAAAAACAGACCTACCAACAACTTTAAAGCTCACTGATTAACACATTGACCCTATTTGTTTAGTTCATACTCAAACAGACATGTTAAAAGGACAATGTGTGGTTTTAGCAGGAGTTGGGTGCATAAAAACGATGTACGTAAAAACCTATATAAGATGCCCATTTTGGGCCCATGCCCACTTAGTAGTACCCAGATAGCCCTAGCATAACCACTTTAGTTAATTCATCCATGTGGGCAGTTGGCATGGGGCCAATATGAAACCTGTGGACAATCCCTTTTAAAGTCCATTTTTCAGCCCATTATTTCCCAATGTGGCATTTGCCAAAGCATACCATGGCTTTTTAGATTGAAGAATGCATTTTTCCTACAGGCCAACCTTGTCTCAATGAACACATATCTATACATACTAATTGGTTTTCCCCATTGTGTTGTATCAGGAAATGTTATTGCTCTTTTTTTTTTCTAGTGTAGAACACCACAGGCTGCGGTTTGCGATGAGCAATTGCTTGTTTAGTCAACAAAAGCACAGGGGACCTATTCTATATTAAACCAAAACCTTAACCAAACTTCTGAATACTTAAACATAACCATAAAGCAGTTACATATTGCTTTATTTGCTATGAACAAATGTGTTTTCAGTGAATATTCTACTAATACTCAAGTAATAACTCATAACCCAGACAGCATTACATTTTCTCAAAATGTTTTTGCTGTTGCAAATTAGATGTATACTTAGACTCAATTTGAGGATACAAGGTTGTTCATGGAACCACTGATGTCTTTTCTACAGCAGTGTGTTGCTGCCATGCCAGAAAAACAGACCAGTATCACATTATAATGTGAAAAGTTTGTTATATTAAAATATTTTTACATTATTATGACACATCTCATCAAGTTATACAAAAAACTTTCCCTGTTGTAACAATATACTATTTGTCCTCTTTAAATGTGAAACTTTTAATGTTAAAACATAATCACTTATTGTTATGACACAAAACTTTTCCCTTCACAACATGATACCTTTTATTCTTAGAACATGAAACGTTTCAAGTTATAATGAGATAAGTTGGTCTTGGGTAGAGGTGGACACCCCGTGAAATGTACTCCGGTGGTATAGTCTGTGTCCATGGAGCCTTCTGTTCCCCTCCAGCTGAGTAATGAGAGATGATGCTACCTCCAGAGGGTCTGACTCATTCTTCCTTCTGTACAGCCCAAGGCATTTCAAAATCCCTCTTAGTTTACCCATACTTATTGCAATATCATTCACTGTGCACAATAACAGCAGAATTTCACCATATCTCAACCCAAGCATGATGTAGAACTAATATAAATGTGTGATAGAGCTATATTCCTACATTTTTCCCTCTCCACCATTGTTTTCTCATTCAAACATAATTTTCACGTATCAACAATATAGGCAAAAATGATCACATTATGGTGTGGAACGTTTCATGTTAAGACAATATAAGTAATCACATTATAACATAAAGGGTTTTGTGTTATAATAATAAGTGATCATAATTTCACATTATAACAAGATAAACAGTATATTGTTATCACAACAAAAGTTTGTGATAAGTTTGCATGTCATAATAACGTGAAAATTAGCGATGCACCGATTGTGAAGTTCCTGGCCGATACCTATACCTATGTTTAAAATAACAATTTGGCAGATACCGATGTTGTTGGGGTTGTTGATTTTTTTGTTGTTGTTTGTTTGTTTTTTCATTTTGTTTATGTTATTTATTCCCCCTTTTGTGCTAGGTAAACAAAGAAATCATAAAAAAATAACTGTTTCAAAGCCATTCTGTCCTTCACTACACTTTCTTTGAGCACAAATTCAATCATTCACATAACAACTTTTACTAAAAATGTCTCTAAAATAAAAAAAAAACATTTTTCTTAAATAACTGCTTCAAAAGTCTTTTTTACTATAAACTATATATATAAACTATATTTTCGTTTACCTTCGCCCAATACTAATTTTTTTTACCAAAGAGAGCTTGAACGTATCATAATGTAACGCAACCTCCATCAGCTGTTAGTTCCGGCCTCCAGCTGCTAACATCTAAAGTTAACTAGCTCTCCTGTTGTTCACAATGTAGCATTATCAGGGAAACAATAGAGTGCGTCCCATGACGTATCAATAATGAGTTTACTGCATCCTTTCTAGGGCTGTAGTCTCCTGGTCGACTGGTCGATTATTTGGTCGATATGCTATCGTCCGACCAAATTGTCATTGGTCGAATAATTGCCGTGTTACTTTCATAAGGAGAAAAGTTCTACATCAATAGCTTTCCAGGATTAATCCATTATTTCCTGCGGCGGGGGGGGACAGGCTAAGTTACCTGTGAAAATGGGGGTGTTTTCAAATCACCTCCTTTGTTTACACAACGTTGAACTCGCCCACCCTCAGGGTCACTTTGACGCAAACCTCCTGTCAGTTTCTATATAGGCTACTGACACCATTTCCCTCAGTGGAAACGAAGCTTGCATTTACTTGTATTTGACAGATAAGAAACAATAAATTGTGAAGACAGTAAAGCCTCCACTAAAATAGCATTTTAAGTCTTATGTGTGATTTATCCTTCAGAGATTTATACTACGAGATTTATCCAGGTTTCATATGAGCAGAGGAAATCTCCGCTCATTGCTAGGCTAATTTATACAATGTATTATGCCATAGGCTTGTGCTAATAATGTTAGCATGTTTGGAAAACGTGTTTAGTGTGACAGTTGTTTTGTCGGTGAACCTTGTGAGCTGCAATGGAGTCAAATTGAGTGCCCTTTCGTTTGTTAAATGTTGCCGTTGTCCCTGGCTTTATATGAGACAAGGGAAAGATCGCTAGCTGCTAGGCTAATTTATACAATGTAAAATGCCATATGCTGGTGCTAATAACGTTAGCATGTTGTATTTGCTTGGAAAATGTGTTTAGTATAAGACAGTTGTTTTGTCTGTGAATCCTGTGAGTTGTAATGGAGCCAAATTATGTGCCGTTACCTTTGTTAAGTGTTGCTGTTGTTCCTGGTTTTATATGAAAAAAGGAAAAGATCGCTAGTTGCTAGGCTAATTTATACAATGTAAAATGCCATAGACTTGTGCTAATAACGTTAGCATGTTGTATTGGTGGGGGAAATGTGTCCAGATAAAGATAAGTGTTTGTCTGTCAGTTCTGCAATTTATAGTGAAGCAAATTTGCATACTTGTGTTTGAAATTGTCTCTATTAAGCCATGTTTAATGTGTGTTTAATGTGTGTTTTGAATCAACTAAACTTTACAGCACTTAACAGTCCTCTACCGCCGACTAGTGTTTTGGAGGTGTAACTGCAGAGTGACACAAACACACCATCGCAGAAGTAAAAATAACGTGCAGATTTTTTTTCCCCACAACTAATCGATTAGTTGAAGATTATGTGCGACTTTCGTCGACCAAGATTTTCTGTGGTTGACTACAGCCCTAATCCTTTCATCTGAATAGTGTCCTGGGGAGGATCTCCATCCCTCCCAAACACATTTTCTATTGTCCCCGGGACAACAAGATGGTGTTAGTCTCGAGCCCTGCTTTTTATTCGGCACAAAATTGATGTGACACAACGGTAAAACATCGGCCACTGCCATCAGTGAATGTCATCTCATTTGTAGATAGGCAAATCACAGTCAACAAGGAGAATACTGGCAGATACCGATAAATCGGTGCATCCCTACTTAAAATATCTTGTTCTTACAATAAACTCAGAGACAACTGGAGCCTGGTTTGGAGTAGGAAACTGTCTTGGAGGACAGAAGCCACGGGCCAGCTCATTATTTAAGATACAATATATTTTTCAAGCATATACAGTATGTTTTACACGATTAATCAGCATTCACATAATAATTAGTGATAGACGTGGGTCGCTGTCTATGCCTTCTGTGGTCAAATGTTAAATGTAAATGTTAACTCCAGTAGAGGGCCAAATGAAACAAAATACAACTAATATGTTTTTTTTTTATCTTCAGGAAAACAATGCACGGCACTCACGTTTGATTATCTCTGGCAGCTGCCCTTTTGTAAATATGTGGATTATGCAAGTTGTGCCTTTAAGAAAGCTATGAGGCTCATAGAAAAGTCATCCATCATTGTCAGAGTGAGCAGAAAGCCACTCAATGCCTCTCTATCCACATTTCTTGTCAGCTGTCATGCCTCCTCACTTTCTATCTTGCCGCTTCTGCTCCTCCACTTCTGCTCTGTCTGATCACCTCGCTCACACACTTTCTGCCTCCCCCCATTACTCTCCTGTTCCACTTCTCCTGTATCCTTCTACCCATCCACTCCACTTCAGTCTGTACAGCCACTTTTATTTGGAGATTTGCACATTATTAGCTCTGTTTAAGAGAGTCTTAGGACAATATTATAGATATATAAATTCCCCCATAATCATATAGGCTGGACAAGCTGCCAGGCTTAAGGGAACCCCCAACAATGCCAAAAATAACACCAAATATCCATTCCATCGTTTGCCCTGTATTCATTCTGCAGCAGAGCACCACTGTGGGTGCATGTTAGTACATGTGAGTCCCTGTGTGTGTGTATCTGAAAGACTAGCACATCGCCTCTGCGTTACACTCATATGGCGGTTTACGCTGATAAAGCTGCACTCACCCAAAACTTCCTCTCCTGGAAGTTATGTTCTGGTGGAGGTGAAATGCAGCCTTTTATTTCATGTAATTCTCATCATACCTCTTTTCCCAACTCCTCCCTCCTCTCCCCCCTTTTCCCCCTCCCTCCCCCTGCATCCCGTACCGATGAGTCCAGCGTAGGCTCGGAGGCACAGGCCTGCTGAGTCTTTCAGACAGCCGCTGGCCGTCAGAGGAGATGGCTGGCAGTTATTAAGGAAATCAGCCAGTCTGGACCTGGCAACAACACAGACAACAACTCAACATCAAACACAAGAAGTGGGCAGGAAATCTGGATGTGTAGGTTGGGGTGTGTTTGCATGCATGTAAATTTGGGTTCAGCAGATTTCAGTGCTTTCAGTCCTACTTGTACATTTAGCCTTTTCTCTGTCTTTTCATTTTTACAATCTTCATGATACTTTTACTTTGGTCCCACTTTTTATCATTTACATAGGACTGTTGGATTTCTATGCATTTTTTTGGAATACCAGTTTGCTATTTATGTCATATCCTCAGTATCACTGTTTTTTTCCCCACACATTACACTTTGAAGAAGATGGACAGCAATTAAACCATTATGGCACAATAAAATTAATCAGCAATCATCATCTTCATCATCATAAGATCCGGTCACACCATCATTGAATATAGTGACATTTAGGTGAGATTCATTCATTGCAATGCAACCTAAATTAAATAATAATATATACAGGGGAAAAAAATGGTTTAACTTGGATGAACTTTGACTCATGAATTAGCATCGTGAACCAACAGCAAACCATCTTCACAGTGCTGAGCTCTAAAGGACCAGACACACCAAGCCAACATCGAAAAACTAGTGGCGACAAAGGCCGACTGTTGCATTGCCTCATGTGGCCTGTGTCTCAACCAAAAAGTTGCACTTCAACACACCGTAAAGACTACAGCCAACAGCCAACTAGCACGTATGTTCTGCACCTGTGAGAGAGGAAACTAATCAGGGGGATCCCTCTTATTGGCTCCGCCGCTGATTCCATGTGCTGAATCAGCCAAAAAACTACAAACAAGGGAAGAAACACACCGCAGGGGCAACTGGGGCAACTGGGGCAACCGACGCTCACCAACAGCCCGACATTGAGGTACAGACCATCCTCGGCTTGGTGTGTCAGAGGGCCCTAAGGGAATGGGGAGCTGGAGAATCCTAAACAGAGTACGCTATCATATTAGCTGTCTTGCACTGTCCGATTTGATATAACCCTACTCTGTCAATGAATAAACTTCTCCACAAATAACGATAGAAAATTAACATAGTGATTTATTTATTTAATTACAATTTTGATTGCTAGGTAGCAGTGTTGGGCAGTAGACTCACTACACTTAGTGATGTTACGAATTTAACAGCATTTCTCAGTAGCATGGTGGTAACGCCACTACTTTCTGAGTCAAATAGCTTTTCAGTCGCAAAGTTAATTAATTGACTGAGTAGTGTGGTAGTGTCCACAAAAGTTACAAGCTCTTTTTCCCAGGAAAAGCTCTGAAGTGCAGCAGAATTTTTTCTGGGGATGTCTGGATGAAGTAAGGATATTAGAAGTACCGGTTAAGTAATGTGACTGACGACAGCGTCAGATCGAGGCATGTAGACGAGGGAAACACTTCCACATGACATCACATACTAATCCTTCAGATTATTCTGCTTGTTGCCTCCCTATTGGCTTTTCTTGGCAAAACCCGCCCTACTCTGCCTCTGATTGGCTACACTGCACTTCTTGACGTGTCTCTCTCATGTCTTCCCCATAGACTGTGTATATTTAGTAGATTTGCAGTGGACACTTGAGAAATAGACACAACAAGGGCCAAGGAAAGAGCTGAGAGACAGAGAGCAGTATTAAGAAGGAGGAGAGGAGACAGAGAGTGACATGCTGATGTCACATGTTGTTTGCAGGACATGTTCATAATGTCCCTAAAAAGAAAAAAAAAGTTTTAATTAAGGTCTGTTATTTTTATTGTTTATATTACTGTCTGTTTTCTTCTAGTAAAAAATAGATTTTAGAATTCTGACTTTGAAGTAGTGACAGAGCCGGATAGCCTACTGAAAGAGGCCAAAACAGAGAAATGCATTAAGTAGTAAAAGGAGAGAGAAGGAGAAAGGGCAATAGGCCGACTGATGATGACATGGTATTGGAGGACATGTTCAAATGTCACAAAGTCCTCAATAAAAAGAAGAACGTTTTAATTTAAGTCTGTAATTTTATAAAAATTGTTTGGCTGACAGTTTTTATTATCACTGAGATAATGCTGGTTTGACATAAAGTAAAAAAAATAAATAAAAGCAGCTACGCAAGTAGCAAGCTACTTCTGCCATTTTCTCGTAGTTTAGCTTACTAACATTTATCTATGTATATAGCTTAAATGTAGTGAAACTTCATTTTGATGTAGAGTAACTGGTAGCGTGGCTCACTACATTTCCAAGTAGCTTTCCCAAAACTGCTAGTTAGCTGCTTTGTAGGATTAGCTGCTGCTATTCAGAACTATTTGCTCTTGTGCATTTGGTCTAAAGGTTAACTTGCAAAAAGCCACTATGTCAGCAAGTTTCCAGTACCACCTTTTCCCAGACACACAGATATATTTTGCTGTGCTACTTGCTGGTTTGACCAGGGACACGTCTGTGCTGACTCTGATCTAAAGCTGAATTTACATGCAGCTGTAGTTATAGACATTCAGATATTAACAATCTGGATGATATTAACAAGATCAAATATCTTAATACGTCTGACTCTGACCCAATAACAGGATATCATCAATGTGATCTTATTTTGCTGCCAAGTGTTAATTACAAAAAGGCAGCACCTTGGGTGATCAATTAGCCACTGACACCATCAGTAAGAGACAATAGCCCACATTCCCTGATTACATAGCAACCAGTAGCACCCAGATACTCCAGATGTGTGTTTTTAACCTCAATACATTATACAGTTCATCAATGGGAAGTTGCAAGGAAGCACATCGGTTTTGTGACACAACTATCATTACAAAAAAGATATTCACACACATAAACATAGACTATCAACTTCACAATTAACGTGTAATCAAACTGCCCCATATAACGCCATTTTACAGCCTTCTTACATTTACAAACAGCATCAGCTCCACACATCTGTTTAGGCTTTGTGTCTAACCTGCAGAGGTCATCTCGGCGACAGAAGCTCTGCTGGTGGAGGCAGTTGGGTTGCAGACCCTCCATCTCTTGGTAGGAGCAGGAGGGCACAATAGTTTTCCTCCTCCTTTCACCACACAGGGTGTTAGTGCAGGGGCAGAACAGGACGCCCAGGCTGTATTCCTCAGGCACCCGCTCCAGGAAGCGCCGCAGGGCCCGGTGACATTTGTGCTGGTTGCACCGGGTGGTCCCAGGCACCCGTTTGGTACAGGCCAGGACATACTCTGATCGCAGAGAGCCACACTTCTCATACAGGCCGCAGTCCTGCGCTGCCTTCAGGCACTGGTTCTCACCATCCAATTGCATGAAAGATGAGGCTGATGGGGTGAGGAGAAGTTAAATTAGCCAAACACAAAACACCTGGGTGTGCAGAAAGTTGTAAAGAGGGAAATGGAAGTGTCAAGCCTTATATAATAATTGTTAAAAAAGTATCTTGTAGCTATTCAATCTGTGACTTGCAACAAAAGTAGAGGACTTCATACTTTATGTCATGTGTATGCAGTGTTTAAGGAAGAGCAACTGCAAAAGGAGACAGTGGTATGGGTAATCAACCATCAGTTTCAGTAGGAGAGCTATCAAGTCGGACAATGGACTCCCACAGCAGTTAAGGTCCAGAGTTTAAAAAGTATAATTCCTATTGATTAGATTTTTACATTCTGATAATATGGAGGCCAGTGGAAACATTGTGATGTGGCGTTTTTGTGCTAAGAATGACAATAATGGGACTGAGAGTTGTTTCAACTTTGTTTTTCTGAAATACTATAGCCTCCTACTTCATTGAGGATCATCATCCTTCCTCTGTAGAGTTCCTATTCATTTCACTGAACCCAAAGTGATTAAAGGTAATTAACTTACAAACGTAAACAGTAAACTTAAGTAACCCAAACAAAAAAATAAAGAAGAATAAACTAAATAATAGTATTAAAACAGCATAATTTGGTGTTTTAATAGAGCTAAATTCATTGGGTTACAGTAAGTATCCCAGAAGAATAGTCTCTTAAGTAAACTAAGTAAAAGTAGTAATTGAGGTAAATTAAATAAGTCCTAATTCCAGTCCCAGGGGCTTGGCAGAGGTCTCAAGAGGCCTGCTATTTTGGGAACCTCACCAGTAATGAGGCAAGAATGTAGAGCTTACTTTTTCCTGACGGTGGTGAAGGAAAGCTCATGTAGTTTCAGTGGAAATGGGTTTATCCTCTGGGATGCATATGCCTATGCATATGCCCAGTAAACTGTGTGGCTCCCCAAAGAAAGAAAGGTCACCAAATGACCAAATGATCACCATATGGTCAAAGAAACATTGGTTTACAGTGGAGGAGATTGTCAGCTATGAATATCCACAGCAAAATTTGAACAGTCAATCTATGAAGCACTTGTCATAGGGAACTTTGGGAGTGATAGTTGAGTAAATACCGGGTAGTCATAAAATCAATAGGAATGATCCTCTGGACTCTGTCAGTGTCAGTGGTGATCTGTCCTACAGTAGTTTATATTTGCTCTGAACCCAAGTGTTGGGTTTGAATGTCATAACTGACAGCAACCTTGTAGTCAAGTGGTCTACAGTGTTCAAATCCAGCCCAGGGCGTATACTATATTACTGTCCTTAAGAACCTTACAAGTAATCTAATGTTCTCTGGCCCCAAAACTCAAAAACAAGCCAACTAACAACAGCTAATCCACAATTTCCTGAGAAAATGAAATCTTGAAAAGTCCGTCTAGCCTTGCTTATCCAACCCCTGCTACCCAGCACCAACAATATGTACAAGGACAAAGTCTGAGGGTGTAAATGGTGGACCTGCCCATTGAAAGTCAGAGATTCAAATCATCAGTCAAAGACCCCTCATTTGACTGAGATTGCTTCAAGTTGAGCAGGTTTTTTTGTTTGTTTTGCTTCTAGGGATATTTTGGGCAGACGGCTGCAGACAGGATACAGTGGCACAGAGGAGGAGAGACTTTGCACCATAAGGCTCTGACATAACATCATCTTCTCTCTTCTGAGAAGTGGTGAATTTAGAGCTCACAGGAACATCATACGACACAGTCTCTGGCTTTTGTGTGATATTTAGTGTTAGCAAAAAATGTTGTTGCACACTTCTGTGTGTTGTTAACCCAGTTAGGTTGTTTAGCATACTAACACCCCTGTTCAAACTTTAAAACTTTATAAGGAAAAACACAAATCATGAAATATTCGTATTGAATAGCCAAAACTGATTCGACTGACATAATCTAAGTCAGGTACAGCCCTAGTAAATGGATGCTGAGACAGAAATGTTTCAAAAAGAGCAGAGTGTCCTCGGCTTCACTGGCGCACTGGTATGACTCCATGTGTGACAGTGATGGACACTGACTATAACTACCTAATCATAACAAAGACTGCATGAGTGGCTGTGTGTGTGTGTGTGTGTGTGTGTGTGTGTGTGTGTGTGTGTGTGTGTGTGTGTGTGTGTGTGTGTAGGTGTGTGTGTGTGTGTAGGTGTGTGTTTGAGTTAGNTGTGTGTGTGGTGTGTGTGTGTGTGTGTGTGTGTGTGTGTGTGTAGGTGTGTGTGTGTGTGTAGGTGTGTGTTTGAGTTAGAGGAGTCAGAGTGTGTTTTACCTGCCACTAAGGAAGCCATGCGAGTATCCATTAGTGTGTCATCATAGGGAGATATTTCTAGTTCATCCTCCCCTGGAAAAAAGGAACACATCAGCATTTGGCAAACAGTTGAGTGATCCCTTACAATGTGACCCACAGTGGCTTGGAAGGAACAAATGTAAGATTAACACTGTGGTAAAGAGAGCAAACGCTAAGTGAGAAACACAAATGAAACTCAATGTAACCTCCCTCAAATGCACTGGAAGGAGGTCATCACTGTAATCTGGAATGAGGCTATGAAATGAATTGAAAAGATGAATTAAACAAAAGCATATTTTTCACAGTTGTCCCATTAAAGAAATTGTTTTATTTTGATTATGTTTATTAAGGTCATGTCCACTATGAGGCTTGTAAATTTAAATATATAGCCAACAATGTGGAAAAAAAAGTCCAAACTGCCATCTACAGGTCATTTTTGAAAAGTTGTTCAGCCAAAATAATTGGAAAACAGCTAAATCTCTGGGGCCTAGGACTGAACCTTGGGGCACACCACAAGAACATTTTTTCTCATTGAACAGAACCTCCAAATGGTAAAAAAGGTAGCTGGTTGAAAATCTAAACTAGTCTAAAACTGTGCCAGAGAACCAGAGCCCCTATTAAAACCCTATAACAAATAAAGGCACTGACTGTATTGAAAAAAGCAATGGTCTAGAAAAACAAGAACAGATATTTTTCTACCACACAACGCCTCATGATATGATTCACAACTTAGAGCAAGGCTGTTTCTTTGCTTTTTCCAGCACAGAGACCAGTGTTGGGTAAGGGTTACTTTAAAAGTAATCAAAGTACGCTACTGTGTTACTTTTTAAAAAAGTAACCAGTTACTTTACTGTGTTACTCCCTGAGTAAAGTAACTCAATTACTTTAAAAGTACTTCCAACGTTACTCCCTGAGAAAAGTAACTCAAGCACTTTTAAAGTACTTTTGAGTATTCTACATTTCCTATTGGGCAATGGACCACAGGGCGCTAAGCCTACATTTTTTTGTCTCCAAAATTCAAGTTATGGACCACTTGCCCTTCACTGAGATCCAATTCTCCCATCACAGCCGTCACTTTGACCAGTAGAAACACAGAACCATCTGTTGCCGGAGACAACTGTATGACAACACCCCAGCGTTTTTAATATTTCCTCTAGGGATGTACTCCACCTATTTAGACTCCACCGTAGACAACGGCAGCATATCTCCGACCACGTAGTGAGCCACAAGCTCCGTGGCTTCTTTCAGACTGATAGGTTTAACGTTATCTCCGTTATTAGAATCAAACGACGTTGCTGTTTCAGAGCTGAAGGACCAGCGTTCTAAAAGTAACGGAAGTAACTGATGTCTTGTTTGAAAATGTACTTAAGTATTTGATTACTCAAACAGCAAACTAATGCTTTAGGTTACTCGTTACTGCAAAACTAATCAAAGTACTCTAATTTGTTACTTTGTAACGCGTTATACCCAACTCTGACAGAGACTAGAAAAGAGAGAGAAATAATAAAGATTATTTTGGGATTTAGAATTAGTGCCAATAAATATTAAAGGCAAAGCTAAATCAGGCCCTTAAATATTTTGCTCAAAAACATTAAGGACCTGCACCAAGAAAAAACTTTTCTGTTTTATAAATCAGCATCAGCCTCATTAAAACAGGAACGACTACTGGCTGTTTTGGCAGTATTTCTGATCTAATGTACTGTAAGTTGTCTTGTCTCTGATAAAATAAATATCCATACGCAGGCAAGTATTTAGCAAGCATTTAACTGGTAAAAAGTAAAAGTTTAATGTTTTCTCTTTGAGACTGGAAAGCTTACTCCCATTTTTTTAATTGCACTGTTTTCCTATAAGATAACAGTGATTCTGGTTGGTTATGTCGTCACACAAAGAGCCAAGATAACACTTTATAGGGATATGAGTAAGCAATGACATATAAAAGAGTAAATAAGATTGCCGTGGACAGAAATACAGGAAAGGGATATGACGGTGGTGAAAAATCTTTCAATGATTAGAGGATCATGGGAGTAAACATGAGTCCTGTACAGTATGTTTAAATTACCCACAATTATAATGCAGTCATATATGATTGTTAACAGGTGAAACCCAGTAAAACTGGCCCCACCATCATGATGCTCTGTGTCAGTGATTCAGTGATGTATTCTGTTTTATCTCTAAATTAAGTTGTCAGGGTATTTTCTGAGAGTTGACTGCACTGAATTGACATTACTTTATAAAAGCTAATTAGAAGAACAAAGGCCTCTCCTTGCATCCCCTGCAGTGCAGAGGGGTCTCTGAAGTAAAAGCATCCCTTTACACATTCAGACATGTTAGCTTCCTTGCCTGCCTCTGTGAGTCTCCCTTCTTTCTTTGACAAAATATTCTACTATCTATGTAGAATCCTCGATACCCACTGTACAGTTTGGAGTTATAGTTCAGTTCTGGTAGACGTCAACATATTTCACTGCTGGTGAAGCTGGATAAAAAGTCAAGGTCTCAACATAGTGATTCATCCTGTGGGGAACAACTGCACACAATAATAGCACCAAATTGAATA
Organism: Epinephelus moara; assembly: GCF_006386435.1. Taxonomy (NCBI): domain Eukaryota; kingdom Metazoa; phylum Chordata; class Actinopteri; order Perciformes; family Serranidae; genus Epinephelus; species Epinephelus moara. The sequence goes on along the minus strand of NC_065509.1, from coordinate 7,392,709 downwards.
GCAATCCATCCAATATTTGTTGAGATGAAGAGTGAGGGGGTCAGCAAATACATTTGGATTTATCCTCTGGAGACCATGAATGTCTGGACCACAGCCATCACTAATGTACCTAAAAACAGCCCAGCTGGCTCAGACTATCCTGACTGGACTGAGCGCTGACACTGATTGGTCGATATCACCATCATTTCAAAGACAGAGCTGTGTAAGTTTGGGTAAAATGAAGCAAAAATATGAAAAGTATTGCCCAGAGCTGATGTAGATAATTAGACCTTGTTGTGTCCAGCCAGTATTCTGCATGTCAAGTCTAGCAGCTCTGAGATCAGTCACCCTGCAATGCTTCACATCTGATGAGAGCCACTCTAGTTGTTCAGGTACGCTATGTAATTAATCTTGGATAACATTTCATGCTCATTATATAAATGGAATTTTAGACATAGTGGACAGCTTTTTCTTAGCACAGTGCTGTGTTTTTGCTGTTAAGTCTGTTTGCTAAGTCAGTGTGGGAGGTAATTATTTAAACACTGCCCAGTGTTAATGTAAAGATCTATAATCACTGCAGTGCAGGGTAAGAAGGGGCCCTGGATTTTGCACTACACAAGTGACAAAGGCTGTCATCCTTCAGTTTGTTTCTCATTAAAAAAAAGTAGTTATACATTTTGGGTAAAACACTTACTCCCTTTTTTTCCAAAGATCAATATCAATCTTAAGTCTCTGTTAAGTATGGAGCTGAAGTCAGGACAAGGTTTGCCTAGCTTAGCATAAACACTGGAAAGGATAGGAAACAGCAACCATGTCTCTTTTCAAAGTTTGAAAATAAAACTACCAACACCTCTAAAGCTTACTGATAAACATGTTACATCTCATTTGTTTGATTAAAACTGTACATGGATAAAATAAGCGAATAGAGCCATGGGAGCCATTGGTTTGTTGACTACCATTCTGAAGCTTTGAGTTTGGCCACAAATGTATAAAGAGAATTGGATACTATTTTCAAAATATTACCAGACCAAATAGATCAGTGAAACTAATCTTTTTGCAGGGGTTCTGAGGCTCAAGAAAATACATCCTCTGATTTACAAATGTCTCTTTTGCCATGTAAGTCTAAGGAAAGAAGGCTTTTTGGGCCACATGGCACCACGTGACGAATGTAATTCCTTTATGTGGCCACCACAAAAACTGGCTTAAAATTGCTCTTCCTGGGGGCCTGGTTTTAGCATTTTGGCCTTCGCCTTCTTGTTTTTTTGGAGCCAGAAGTGACCATATTTGGGCAAGAGGGTTGAGCTGTATAGGAATGAGGGGTGGATCTGACTAAGAATACAAGGACACCCCTGTGATAGCGACCTGTCAATCACAAGGTAGCCATGCCCTATGGCATAGCCTGCTTCATAATTTTACTCTAAATGGGACCATAATGTACAAAATGAACATTCTGCTGTCTTAAAGAAGAATTGAAACTAGCAATCATGATCATGAACTCATTAGGAAAATGTTAATTGAGCTAATAAATGAAGTGAGAGTTGGACCATTTTCTCTTTGGAATTCTTTTTGTGTGACCCCTGCTAGCCACTGGAAACAATGCAGGTTTAAGGCACTGGTTTCATTCTCAGACACAGAGATAAGGCCTTAATTAAAACAGACAGACACGAACAAAAATACAGAGTTGTAAATGCAATTTATTTTTCTAGAGGGAGTTACATGAAGGAACTATTTTTGCAGAGCGCAGCTAATAACCCCCCAGGCTTCAGCTCTACTTAAAACACATATGTAAGCGTGTTATCAATCTTCTCATCTCTTTTTCCATTCTCCACTTTCAATATAATTTTTGTTTATCTTAATACAGAGGGCTTCATGCACCACAACATCAAAAAAACAACCTGTGTCACTCAAACTACAGTCCTTTTGTCATTTAAAACTCATCAACGTGGCCAAAATGAGGATACGGAGAGGAAGATAGGTGGGCAAGCCCAAAGTCACCATGTGATCATGTTATTGAAGACAGCTTTTGTCCAGTGGTGAAACCCATTAGCAGAGCCTTGATTGACTAGTGGACGTTTGTTGCTGCAAATTATTTGAACACACTCAAAAGTTCAAACTCAATCAAGAATGTAATGGCATGTAAAGTGTTTATGTATGTAAATCCTATTCTGGGCTATATATTTATGGTAATGACACGCTAGAGCAGCCTAGCAGCGTTAGGAACTGAAGAGTGTGTAATTACACTAATGCTCCGCTGACTAATAGGCCACAGGGGAGGAGGAGTCCACTGGCTAGTGTTAGCTCACTTACTGATGCACACATCACACCAGCACTCTGGATATGCTTCTCTCACTGTGTGTGTGTGTGTGTGTGTGTGTGTGTGTGTGTGTGTGTGTGTGT
>NC_065509.1:7355122-7389658 GCF_006386435.1 Epinephelus moara | reverse complement strand
ATTGTAAGATTGTGGAGGACACAGCATGCCAGGATGATCTTGCACACCTTCTCAGGGGTATAAAGTAGTTTGCCACCGGCCGTATCTGATCCAAACACATCCAACGGCCCTTAAGCACGCCATAAGTGCGCTCTACGGCGCGTGTGTGGGCATGTATGTTATTATAGCGCACCTCTTGAGGGGTTTCAGGATTTGCGTATAGTGTCATCAGCCATGTTTTAAGGCCATATGCCTGGTCACCCAAACAATATAACATTTTAACATTAACGGAATAGAGACTTACTGAAAATACTAACTTAAAGCAATTGAAATAAAAGACTAGAACAAAAGATGCTCACCAACAAGCCATCCATTTCACACAGCCCCTGCCTCCAAACGCATTCCCACTGTACTGTTTTGCAAAATAAATGAGTCGTGGGTGCCTCCTGGCCAGCGGGCCACAGCCTTAAGGATATGGCAGTCGGCATTACAGATCATCTGCACGCTGATGGAGTGATAGTTTTTCTGTTCATGTTATTGTTAATATTTTAATTGTCACAATGATGAGGGTAAACGTGTGTCAATTTCATGGTTATTTAATCCATTTGGCCAATATATTAGTAAATTAATTATTTTAAAAAATGTTAATTAAATCTCTTTTTCATGATAATGTGGTTTTATAGACTCTGCATGTACTTAAAAGGTATGTTTGCATTTTCTAAGTCAGTTCGGCCTTCCTCATTTGTGCGTACGCATGGTCTGAGGCAGTTCTAAATTTGTTCGCAGAGTAAGAACAAATTCGGGTAAGAAAATATTGATGAATCCCGGATTTGTGCGTCAAACGATCGTACGCACAGTTTAAGCACAGATTTGTGCGTACGCACTGTTTGTGAATGAGGCCCAATGACAGCCATTATCTGCCGGAGATAAAAAGCATGGACACTCGTGATTAATTCACAACTTCAGTTGGACACTGTCAGTTGATTAAACAAGTCATCAATTAGCCATCATTAGCCCCGTTTACACTGCCTCTTCAAGGCAGAAATTTTATGCCATTATGCTGCCACACCTCACTCTGTATAAAAGGTACAATCACGTGATAGCTGGACAGAGTGCTAGGGTCGGAAGCAGTAACAGTGCCAAACAATGTCTGTATAAACAGGACCTGGGTTACACCAGTGTGATGTTTTGAAAATGTGTTATGCAGACACCACAGAAGATTTAAAAAAAATAGCAGTTAGCAGCTAACACGAAGAAGAAGAAGAACAGCCGCTATATATGTCTGCAAATTGGGAAAATAATGACGTCTGGGAGGTCCTTGCCCTCAAAGGACAAGATAAGCTGCCATATAACAGGGACGGTATATGGTTGTCATTGACATGTTATGCCATTGTTATTGTTTATAAAGTGCTGCTGATGCATGTTATATGTCACACTAGAGGCTGACACTGTTGTGTTAAATGTCTTGTATTGCTTCTTTTGATTCCATGATGCTAGGATGCAGTCTAAAATCACACACTGGTGTGGCGTGATGCTGCCGTTGTTTGATTCTGTGCAAAACTTCAAAGGTGGCACAAAGAAGGGACTTCATAGCAACCATATGGCAAAATTTCTGTGTAAAAAGGGCTTTTAGCAACTAGTACCCTGACAGTCTACACTGACATTATAGAAGCAGTAACAAGTACAGTGACTTTGCTCACTTTGTCAAAATGCCAGACTGTCATTCACAAATCAGCAATAACAATATAACATTAGCTAGCTCGCTAGTCAGCTACAAAGACATCAGCATACCAGCACTTTTTTCTGTTATGCCTGTTACAAAGAAAAGTACCATTTAAACAACATTAAACTAAGAGAATACAATGGTTGTCGTCATTTTGATATCTTTTTTTAACCAAGAAAATACATTTGTGGGTTTGTTTTGCTGCTTGTGCAACCATCCTGCCGATGATTTCCAATAACACTGGGTTTGGAGTGTGCCTCTAAAAACCCCTGTTTGGAGGGCCATCTAGCCCTAACACATCGGCCTATTCCTCTATCCCCACAAATAGTGGGACACCCTACCCCTAGACATGAACATACAAAACGTAGGGGTACGGGCAGAATAGTAGGAGCAAGGAATGTATTGGGATTGAGCTTGAAAATCATTTAAAGACAGTTTTGAAGGACAAGGCTGAGTTTCTTACTGTCAACAAATCTGGTGAAAATAGCAAAACCAAGAATATACTAAATTGATCCAACTAACAAATACTGTCAGTGTTTCCAAAGAGTTCAGTGGAGCTCAACTGTTGTAAACAATGACATAAATAAGCTACACATTGTATGTTTCTTCATTACCATGAACACACACACTGCAAATTAATTTGCCTTCAGTCCACATACACCATCCTGCTGCCACAAATACTCACTAAAGCACCAAATGTGGATTAATCTGCTGCTGAAAATAGTCCCAAACATTTAAAATTACTATGCTCTTCATTAATATGGTTTGGGGCTGAGAGCCACAAACAGAGTAGGGAAGTCAGAAAGGACTGAGAGTAACATATTGTTGATTTGGGTATTTTATATGGGATTTTTGACAAGCAGAAAAAGAAAAGAATATGCCCAGCTTTATTCATTAAAGAAACCCAATATATATGTAACTTAAGATGAACAGCAGCCACTGTGGCCATGGGCTGGGCAATTACAGGATGCATGAAGAAAAAATAGGGAGTGCCACACTGGGTCAATAAACTAGATGGTGGTGATAGTAAAAAATCAGGTGCTCTTCCCGGATAGGGCAAGTAGTCAAATAGGAATAAAAACAGTGACTGTCCATCTTACTTAATATATAAGTCCATAGTATAGGTTGGCAGTCTGACAAGCATCCAGGGCATTGTGATAAGTGAAAATCCTTTAATAATACATGGATAACCAACAGGTTTCGACTAAACAGTCTTCGACTTGCCCTTTCAGATGCACTAATACTGCTGTTTGCTTTTTTTTTTTTTTTTCATCATGCACGTTTGACATAGTATGGTCTTAAAAAGTTGTATGGCTAACTCATTAGCATACAGTTAACTATTTCCCCACTCAGCAGACACATAGCAACATTAGCATTCATTTGAAGTTGTGTTTGTGTCCACCTGATGAATGTAAGTCTAATATTCACTCTTCTTTTAGCTCTGTTTTTGGGCTCCACCAACTCCTGAGAAAGATTTAGCTGCTAAATGCTGCACTACTGTATGTTCCCCAGCTAGTCTCTAACTTTGTGTACCTGCTGTTTGAAGCTGAGCAGGTTATGTACAGAGGGGTTATCAGAGCTTGTTTGCTATAGGCATATGCTTGGGACACTGAACCAACAAAAGTTGCACACTGTTAAACCAAACTGACTGAGCTGAGGGGAACTACAGAGTTTGATAATAAATCTCAATGACTTCATCACTAGAAGCAACCCCTTTCACAGTCCACACAGTCATTTGAGCCTTTGGTTATAGAAATATTGTTCAGTGCATCTTAAAGCCCTGTCATAAGCTGGCTGCTTGTTCAGAGTGAGCCTCACCTTGTATCAAATCAATACTGGGATTGGCTTTAGCCACCCATGACCTTGAACTGAATGAGCTGGTAGAGATAATGAATGGATAGAGACTCAGCGTTAGACATGCCCCCACATACAGACCTGCATGCATATTGCCCACACCCCAGCCCGAGCAGAGGCCTCACTGACCTGGCAGCAGACGAACACTCCAATATATGCGCAGGCACTGCTCCTCCTTGCGGAAGCCACGCTGGCACTTGCAGGCCAAGAGAGCGGGGTGTTTAGCCAGCAGAGCGTCCTGTCTCTCCAGACACTCGGCTGCTGCCTGCTCCCCCAGTGGGGTCACTGCTGCGTCTGCCGCACACAGCTCTAAGCCCCGGTACAACGCCTCGCACCGGGGGTCGGCGGAGCACACTCGAAGAGCTTCAACACAGTCAGTGGGGGAGGGAGGGAAGGGGAAGACGGGCGCTGAGTATGGCAACACACCTAAGAGGAGAAAAAGAAGATGGGGAGAGCCATGTTAAAAGAGTAAGAGGGGAGGCAACCATGTGTCAAGGCCTGGTAGAAGCTTGGAGATGTAGTAACTATATTCGCAGGGCGAGGTCATAAACTGCTATAGCTGGCGAGCTAAGTTCTAACTTGCTTTGTCGGCTAGGCTAGCACTAGTCAGTCATGATATCTCTAGAAAATTACAGAAGTTTTCCCTCTTCCTTTTTGTTTGCTGCCCTTAGTATTTTGTTCACAACTGTACACCACTTGATTAATAAAAAGAAGAAGAAGGAGAGGGAAAATAAAGCCTAACAGGCTTGCTAACGGTAGCGACCCCCCCCCCCCGGCCCCCACTAATTCCACGCAGCCTTGCTTCCAATTTTTCCCAGTGGCCACTTACTGTATAGCAATGAAAAAATCCCCTGCTGCCCAAAAAGCATTTTTCTCACAGACCACCATTGTAAAGGAGATGTCAGGAGATACTATTTAAATTTGACTTCATCACAGCGTAAAGTCTGTGAGCCGAGCTGGAACTCATGGGCGGGGCCAGTGGGAGAAACATTACTGCATATAGTCAGAGGCCCGCACACTCCGAAAGTAAACCCGGGAGCGAGAAACCTTTTTCAGCGTATGTGCCAGCAATGTCATGTCTGTCATTGAACAAACACTGCAGCTCCTCAAGACCTCAGTAAAATACGCATGCCTGGCTCCCCAACTACAGCATGAAGTGAACAGGTTATCCCCAAAGTGAACATCAATTTAGGCCCTGGAAGCAAAACAAGGTCTCCCCTGTGCTTATCCACCATGATCTGGAAGCTGAAGCAAAAACTGCTAACATATTTAATATTTCCTGTTGCATCCATATCACATAGCCCGTTTATTTCTGTTAAAACAGGCGGCTGCGCAAATTGCATGCAGTAATCAGTAACCAGGAAACTAGTTATGTATACGGGGATATGAATAACCAGATGTCTTTGTATTCTGTGTAAACATCATATCCTGGATATGATCAAAACCAGGCTTATTCTCATAACCAGGATATTCATGTCCATGTCAACACCCCAAAATACAAAGGTGTGTTCATATAGAGCGTGAAGCAAATATTAGATTGAGCGCAATTCCATACAAAATATATTTATTGGCCAAGTATGTGTGCACATACAAGGAATCTGACTCTGACTCTGGTCTCTTTTTGCTCAATGAAAGTCAGGGGAAAGTTGAGCTTTATGAATCTACTTCATAAACATACAGAGACGGGAGGACATGGAGACAGACTGGAGAAAAATAAATGAAAGAACTGGAGTTTCTAGCTACAGCTAATGTCTGCATTGGCTGTTTGGAGCAAATAAACACAGACTGCAATAGCCTTTTTTAATTTCACTGGAAGATTTCATTTTTGGTTGTTATTTTCCTCACAGTTCTGGTTGCATTGGATTAAGGAGAGGATTTATCCCAACACCCCTGATTTTCTGATAACCTAGGTGCATTATTTTATTTGTGTTAAACAGCAAATGGGTTTCATGGTGTTGTAGCTGAGAACATTGCTGAGAACATTAACAGTAACACAAGCTGAACATTGTGGCAGTAGGCTTTGTGGTGATTTGAGTGGATTAGAAAAAAAAAAAATTCTGATGACTTTATGGAGATGAAAAATGTGTTGATTGTAGTTTTCAGCAGAAAGGTTTTATTTGAACTAGTTATATTAACCCTGGGAACAGCTCTGCTCTGTGACTTTTCAGTGTAATGGCTGCAGTCTGTTCTTCTATGTCCCTCAATGACAGTTGTTTGTTGGATTCTGATTGTTTGAGTTATGAGATTGACATGTTAGAATTTACCGCTATGTCACATCAAGGCAGTGGTCTGTGGTTGGTCCTTTGGAACATCAGTAAAAAGATCTTACAGTCAGTGTAGGTACTCTATGTTCACACTAACTTTTTACAACCAAGAAGATTAAACATGGACTGACAGGCATTTCATTCATTGGGCAGTTTTGGTGATGTCATCTTGCATCATCAGTTCTACATGGACCCCCAGGTAGAAATCAAATTATGGTGACCCACAGCAGGTTATACTGTACCTCACTACACCTTATGTTTTATTCATTGTTCTGATGTCTTGACGAACTCAGGAAGAAAAATTTGATTGTGAGCATTATTAGCTCCTCTAACTCAGTGCAGTTGCTCATTCAGCATTTCTTTCATTTGTCTTTTTTGAAACAAGACTAGGATAAAACTATATGACCATGTATGGGGGCTTTTAATTTGATCTAGGAAGTGGTGGCATTCACTCAGTCACAGTCTTTACCCTGCTGTTGTGGTCCAGCCCAGGCCCCCAGGAAGTTTGCTGGGGTTTGAGGCCAATTTTCATAGGGAGCAAACAGTGGTGTTTCAGTTTACGGGGTCTGTCACATGATGGATGGGCCCAGAAGTTTTTTCCCCATTGACTTACACTGGGAAAGACATAGCCTACATATCAGTGGAAAAAAATTTTTTTAGTGTTACAACCCCCACAAAATGACTGTCAGGGCACTATCAGAAATCCAATCTTTGTGGTAACATTTGGGAAGTCTAGAAGAGCTGCAAGATTGAATCATTTTATCCCCACTGAAGTTAGCAGAGCAGTAAACTGGAAGTAGCCAGCATGGTCAGCAGAAGTATCTAGTGCGCTTGCTCTATGGGCCCAATAATGTGAACGCAGCACCAATCACCCAGGTAATTTCATACAGCAGAAACAGAGCCTTTTTGGCTACGTCACTGAGCAACTTTCATAGGAATGAACTGGGCCCCACCGCCAATGCTGTATCCAGTGTCTCAAATCACATACTTCAGTTAGTACACTTCCATGTAGTATAATGTGCACTATGTACTTATTGGCGTAGTGTGCGAATTTCGACAGGGTAGTGTTGTCTCAAACCAAACACGGCCATAGTGCACTCACTGGAAATGACGACCGCAAATTAGCTAGTTAGCAAACTAGCATTAGCATTCTCGTTTTCGTTCACTGCTAAATTAACCCAATAAACATACTGCTGGCTTATACTCGACAACAACATAGTGGTGCTTAATGCAAAAAACACATGTATTTGTACAATGTAGCGACGTTCACGGTTGCCAAGTCCTCTGCCGCTATTTCCAGTTTGAAAAGTGGTCCTTCCCCTTCCGCTACGTAGCCAAGATGGTGACCATTGACCATTTTTCCATACTTCTCAGTGTGACTGCACTTATGCACTCAAAATATTAAGTGTAAGTACAGAAGTACGCGATTTGAGACACAGCACAGGTCTCTTAATACGTCCATGGTCCAGCGCAAAAAGACAGTCACATCACAACAGAAACCATATTGGCCACTATCAAAAAAAACTGTTATCAGTTCCGCTGATAACAACAGTTTGTAAGACGCCAGTTAATTGACCAAACCAACTGATTTGTTGACCTCTAGTAATGGGTTGTCACTAAGGCGGTGGTGCTCGTGCCAACATTTTATTTTCAACTACTCCTTAATGGTGGCAGTACCCATTCTCACATTGTAACACACAATAACTGTACTGGTAAATTTTAAGCCTTTTGTGTCACACAGACACAGCTGCTCCTCAGACAAATTGATGAGGGTATCCTCTTTGTCCTTCCAAAAATAGCTGGCTAGTTAGCTAGCATGCTAATTCCACCATGCTTATGCTAACATTACAGTGGTTACAGACAATGAGCCGAACAAAGTTGCCACTCAACTTATGATAGCGATGTGCTCACCTGTGATGTGATGCGAGGGTGTGGCTGAAGCATTAAGTTGTTAAATTTAACTAATGAAGCTGTTGGCCAGTAAGCTAGCTAGCTTGCTAATTCCGCTATGCTATCATGCTACTTATTTACAGAAAATGAGAAATAGGCTACAGTAATACAGGACTCTCCATGCCTGTTCATTTTGAAAGCGCAATGGCATCATCACACACTCTGACTAATGGTGTCACTCATTTATGGCTGGCCTAGCAGTGTGGGGTCCATGTCATTGGTCCGACAGTCCATTGGTCCGACATCCATTTAGTCCGACGGTCCGTGGTGCTGAACAGCTCCCGGCGGGCGTATTTCTGCCTTGATGGTGCGCCGCGACCGGCTCTGGGTCAGCTGGGAAAGGCTTGAGGCGAAGCAGGGTCACAGCTTATGTGTTTGTCACTTTCTTTTTCATTTTAACCCACACCATGATCTTTTCCTGACCCTAACCAAGTGGTTTTTGTGCCTAAATCCAATCTCAAACACAAAATGGCATTTGCTAGAGCACTTGTTACAAGAAACTGAAACCTTTGTGATTGTAACAAATTTTAACAATTATTTTGTGAGCACAGGAAAAAAAATAAGCCCCCTTGATAATTTACAATCACCGCTTTATAATTTAGGGTCTGTCCTCTATTCATCCAAGGAAGGGGGTGGCAGGGGTGTGACTTTGTTTTTTTTCTTTAACCCTCTGTATCCACCATCACCAGTATTTCCATCCACTGTACATTAGTTCTAAGATTTTTAAAACTTAACCTTTGATGTTTGAAAGTTAAAAGTTAAAATCCTGGAGTTGAAAAAAGCCTCAGTTTTTCACTCACGTCATTCATGATAGTTAGTTTGTGCAAGCAGTTTATTTTTGGCCAAACTTTAAATGAAATGTAGAATAAAGTGATTTAAATAACATATCACTATTTTAAGCTCAGATTTGGTTGTTTTTCTCTGACAGGAGCGTTTGTCGCACATTGTATGTCCAAGAACCATCTGTAATTTGAATTTCCAACAATAATTTCTGTTTTCACAGTGTCTGGCTGTGGTAAATAGGGTAATTTTGGCGACTTTTATAGAAAACATGCCTTCCAAACCTGTGGGTTTTCTTTAAAAACTGAAGGTAAAATAAATACATAATACAACCACTTAGAGTTGTATGCCCCTCCCTTAAGCCAAAAATATATATTAAAAAAAAAAAAAAACATAAATTCCTCCCCAGTGCTTAAAAGATTATTTGACATGCCACCTCCTTTTTGGACCATCCCCTCTCCCCTCATAAATAATGAACAGTCTCTTAGTTTCATCCATGTATATAAAATTCACCACAATCTCTTTTAAAGTCATGTTTTCATCTCCCTACTTGTACTTTCAGCTGTCTAAAAGTCTATAGCTTCAGTCAATAATCTCACAGGATAGGCCCTAACATAGATCTTAGGACAGCGCTTCCTTTACAGTTCCCATGCTTATTAATAAATAGCAGAAACTGAATATTTTAGGTATGAATTTGTGCTCTTTTCCAGCTTCATCCAACCTCTGAGTCCTATAATTGGTAGTCTTCACACCACAAACAAATCACACCACAGTTTGACTGTAAGCACACCGACACTTTCAAGCATCCTTGCTGTCATTGGAGTTCAGTTTAAAGCTTTCACATCAGCCTAAATGAACTGAAATAAACAGTACCACAGTGTGCTTGAATCATTTGGTATGAAAGCACTTTAACAGATCAGAGAACACTGCGGGCCAGACGTCATGCCAATAGTCACGGACAAAGCGACAAAGCACACAGGTTTCTTCCACTCATCTAACTTTGAATGAGGAACATCCCACTTTTGCTTTTTTGTCCTTTCTGTCTTTCCTTTTGTAGCAAACTACAGTAGATGCTCTTCAGCCTAGATATTCAAGCATGGATGATGTTCTAAGCTATTTTTGATTCATTAAAAACAGAGATTAGATTGAGTGGAACCCAAAGTTTCTCCAAGAGGAACTGTTGATTTCTGAAGTGTGGCTGCTTCGATTTGCAATAGCAAAAAGGACAGTCTCCCCTGGTAAAATCCAATAGCTGATACTCACAGGGGAAGTGCAGAGAAGTTGTATGAGGACAGCAGAAATGTCATACGGGGAGGAGAAATAGGGGAACGGAAAGATGGTTGGAAAAAAGGAGAGGTGGGAGCTGAGGAGAGGGAGAGAGACACAGAGGCAGAGGCGGAGAGCGAGCGTGCCAATGTGAACCTTGATGGGTTGGACACGCGCACAGTATGAGGCACAATCAGCATGCACCACCGAAAATGATGTTCTTAGAATCACACAAAGGTGTACACACACACACACACACACACACACACACACAAACACACACACAATCACTGAAAACAGCACGCGTACACACGCGCACATGACTGCCCTGAGAAGGACCCTTTTATGTGTGTGTCCTGCTGGGAGGGAGACTGGGAGGCACAGAACCCATCATTACTACCAGAACACAATACTGCACAACCACAGGGGAGGGGGGCGGAGGGGGCAAAGCAATCTGTCTAAGACACACACATACATACTCGCATAGACTTGCACACACACATCTCAGCGTCAGAATAAAGTGGCTGAGAGAGCATAAACAGCTTAACATTCAGTGCCGGATCAGTAGACAGTATGTAAATTGAATACTGAGTGTGCTGATGAAAGACTAACCACATACATAAAACATTGTTGGTTGAACAAACAGCCTTTGTGGAGCGCCGCATCCCGACACTCCGCCGCAACTCACTTTGTCCACACATCAGACCAAGCGCTCAGCTTGATCCCGTCCACCTCTCTGACCAGAGGCTGTCCTGTCTCACGCCAGCGTCACATCATCAAACTATTACGAATATTTTCATCTCTGCTGCAGAGGATTCCTTTTATTTCCTTTTAAACCCAGTGTTCCGATGGGGTCGTGACAAGCTCAGGTCACACACATCATGTCTGACAGAAGTACACACAGTTTGAGTCCCAGTTGAGCCGAGCTCAAAGCAGCATGTCTTATTTTCCTGTGCAGGGTCATCTCAGTCATCCAGGGATACAATGCCAGTTCAAAATAAAGCAATACTCTGCTTCACAATTTTAGACCAACACCAAAAGGTGTTTGATTTCACACACAAAAAAGTTCAATGGAGTCACTTCAGTGGTTTGAATAAAGAAACTCCAATGGAGCCCACCTGGTGTCACATGGGACAAATAAATATTGGCATTGAGATCAGTTGCTAAGCCGAGGCAACAGATTAATTAACTGTGTGAATGGACTGCTAAACTGAATGCAAGGTGTAGGTGGAACTTTGAAATGAGGCTTCCAAAATATGCACCTGGCATTCACAATAAAAGCATGTGATTAAATTTTGTAAAAATAAATAAATAAAAATAACAAAAGCAGCATTTAATCATCATACCAGTTAATTAAAGGAGCAGACTACAGAGGTCTGCGAGATCACTTTCTAACTCCAAACCTCCAGATTTTTTACTTTTAAAACTTTCAGTCTTCAGACCCAACAGACTCAACTGACTCAAGTGACATCACTTGAGGACATTTATCAGCCTTCACACAGCTCCCTCTGAAGACACTAAAGATTTACCTCTCTCCAGTGGTGGAGTGGTATTTGACAATGTGGGTGTACTACTAAATACATGGCTAAATTACCGAGGAGGAAGTGGGTAAACTCTCCCATATATTCGAATGGCTTTTTGGCTGATAGGTAAGTATACAGTCAACAACTAGAAAAAGTGTGGGTACACGTCATATACCTGTGTATACCCTCCACTACACCACTGCTTCTTTCACATATTAGTACTCTTTAGTCAACACATTCAGACTTGACACATCAACTTTGGGTCATAGACTGTTTTGTCTGTCTGTTTTCAAAACACACTTCCGCTTCCACAAAAATGTACAGTTTGCATACAGTCTCTTTCAAAATATATGCACTTGCACATGTTCATACAACACTGCCAATTTTTCCTTCGACAACAAACGTACATGGTTGTTTTTAGCCAACATGCACACGTGGTTGGGTTTAGTCAACAAAAGCATTATGGTTGGGTTTGGAAGAAAAGAGCAGCGTTTGGCTTTATAACCATGTGACAAGCCAACACCAGCCTCCTGGGTGAAAGTCTGTGGCTGTTGGACCCATCTACCACCACTCCCACCCACCATACTCAGACTTTCGTTCCCTTAACTTGCCCGGCCATGTTTCCCCCTAATGCTGTATGTCATGCTGGCGTGAAAGGACGTTTTTTTTCGTTGGTGTCTGACCCAGGAAGTCACTGACCAACTGCCCCTACCCGACAATTTCAGAGTGAAACCAGGTTGTTTAGTAGACATTAAACAACCCAGTGATCGCACGTGAAACACTTTCCCTTTAATTGTAAAAAGAACAGTTCAACATTTAGGAAATATGCTTGGTCGCTTTATTGCCAGGAGTTAGACAAGCTTCATAACACCATAATATCTGCACACTGAAGAAGCTTCTTGGATGAGAGGGGAAACATCTTCAAGAAACACAAGCAAGTCCACTTGCCTACGAGATAGCATTTACGATTACCATGACCTGGATGACTGAGAATCTTCACCGACAATATCTGCACAGTAAAAGTGAAGTTACCAGCAGCAGCCGGTTAGCTTAGCTTAGCATACAGACTTGAAGTCTGACTCTGCCCAAAAATAACAAAAACCTCCTACCAACACCCCTAAAGCTCACTAATAAAAAAAGTATAAATAGATAGTGCAACCGCAAGGGCAGAGCAGGCCACTGCCCCAGGGCCCACACTCAGTTGGGGGCCAACTGAGCTACCTACAGCTGGTCTCGAGAAATTGAACAGCCACCTCATCAATGGTTAAAACTATAAAACCAGTACAAAAATGACAAACACTAACAAAAAGCAACATTTGAAACATTTTAAACAAGCCTCACAAATAACTTAGTCAAGCAGTAGGCATGATGGGAAATATGGGCCTCACGACAGTATTTTAGTACGAAGCTCCAGTTTGCAGTTTTCTGTTATTTTAATCTAGCTATGCAGTAAAATGGAGAGAAAGTACAAATCAAGTGTATAATAACATGAGGAGCGAGAGTAAGGTAAGTCTAATTGCATCCTGTGCTCCTTTTACACAAAGTGAAGATTTTTAAAAAGGACTGTGATAAATTCATTAACTTAAGTGATTTATTTTGTTCTAAGGAGGATGGTGGAAAGGCTACACAAATAGACCACACTAAACTACAACACTGCTTAACAACTGGTGAGTGAAACATCCATAATTAGTTTTAATTGACTTAATTAACTTGAAGAAATCAGTCAGAAATCTGTTGCCATATTTACCACATCTCAGTACCTGTCTGTGTCAGTGCCTGTGGTGCTGGAGACTATTTCATATCTCAATGGGCATTCTACTGTTGTAGATGGCTGTGTGTAGGAAAGACATGGTACTGAGCGACGTAAGGTAGTTACGAAGGGCCCTAGTGCACACTATTATGAAGGGCCCTAACACACGCTATCAAGCATTTATTGTCTCAACACAAATAGAGACTTGACATTGGACAACATGCACACTACCCAGCATCCATCATTGCATATCTGACAAAAATATCAAATAAAGTAAGAAATTAATCATTTAATTGAACAGATATCATAGTATATTTTTAGATTTTATAGCTTATATAGAAAAAGCATATCATTTTGTTTTAGATAGCTACTGACTATTTAAAAAAGAAAAAGAAAACCATGACACCATGAGGACATATACAGCAAATGGCACTGTTTTTAAATTAGTATTTTTTTTCTTATGTGTGAACACAGCTATATTTTCAAGGTGGCAATTTAAATCACTGGCAAGATCCACTCTCTTTACGGGCCTCTTCACCCCAGAGGCCCCAGTGCAATTGCACAGCCTGCACTGTCTTTATTCACGCTCTTAGTACTGAGACAGTGCACCTGGTCTCGCTGTTCAGCCAACTGAAGTACTGTACTCAAGTACAATATTGAGGTACTTGAACTTTACCTGAGTAATTACATTACACTGAGTCCTTTTACTTTATTTGTACTTAAATAATATTCTAAAGCTTACATTTTTACTAAAGTAATATTTTAAATTCAGGTATAACAGAGTATTTCTTACTACATTTATTAAGGAAAAATACAATTTAGTTCTTCAACCACTGCCTGTTGTTATCTGTCAGAGGTGGCGCTGCTGACCCATGACTGACAACCTGTTTTATTTTATTCTATTTTATTTTATTTTTTTTCTTCAGATAAAGCTCGTCTAACAAAGTTTTCTTAGGCATAGGTGTGCTTGGCTAAATATGTGCCAATTTGTGTTTATGGATAAGATGAATTTCAAAATAACCCATCAGAAGGGACCGTTGAGAATACGCCACCCTCTCTGTGCTGAGAGTCTAGCTTTGCCCCTGATGTTATGCAGTGGCATGCAAAAGCTTGGGCACCCCTGATCAAAATTTTGTTGACTGTGAATAGTTAAGATGAGGTAGAAGATAAACTGATCTCCACAAGGCATGACGTTAAAGATGAAACATGTTTTTCAACATTTTAAGCAAGATCAGTGTATTCTAATTGTTTTGTACAATTTTAGAGTGAAAAAAAATAAAAGGAGCACAATGCAAAAGTTTGGGCACCTCAAGATATTTGAGCTCTCAGACAACTTTTACCAGAGTCTCAGACGTTAATTAGCTTGTTAGGACTATGGCTTGTTCACAACCATGGTTAGGAAAGGCACATGTCAAAGCTTTATAAATACTCTTACTCCTGAAACCTCGTCCCAACAATCAGCAGCCATGGGCTCCTCTAAACAGCTGCCTAGCACTCTGAAAACTAAAATAACTGATGCCCACAAAGCAGGAGAAGACTATATGAAGATAGCAAAGTGTTTTCAGGTAGCTGTTTCCTCAGCTCGTAATGTAATTAAGAAATGGCAGTTAACAGGAACTGTAGAGGTCAAGTTGAGGTCTGGAAAACCAAGATACCTTCAGAGAGAGGTGCTTGCAGGATTGATAGAAAGGCAAAGCAAAGCCCTGTCTGAATGCAAAAGACCTGCAGAAAGATTTATCAGACTCTGGAGTGGTGGTGGACTATTCTACTATGCAGTGACACCTGTACAAATATGACCTTCATGGAAGAGTCATCAGAAGAAAACCTTCCCTGTGTCCTCACCACAAAATTCAGCATCAGAGGTTTGCAAAGGAACATCTAAAAAAGCCTGATGCTTTTTGGAAACAAGTCCCTGTAGACTAAAAATAGAACTTTCTGAATGCAATGAGCAAAGGTATGTTTGGAAAGAAAGGGGCGCAGAATTTCATGAACAGAACACCTGTCCAACTGTTAAACACGGGGGTGGATCGATCATGCTTTGGGCTTGTGTTGCAGCCAGTGGCAAGGGGAACATTTCACAGGTAGAGGGAAGAATAGATTCAGTTCATTTCCAGCAAATTCTGGAAGCAAACTTCACACCATCTGTAAAAAAAAAAAACTGAAGATGAAGAGAGGATGGCTTCTACAACAGGACAATGATCCTAAACACACCTCGAAATCCACAATGGACTACATCAGGAGGTGCAAGCTGAAGGTTTCACCAGATAGACCTCGCAAGAGCAGTGCATGCAAGACAGCCCAAGAATCTATTTGCACCTTTTGCAGGAAGAATGGGTAAAAAATCTCCCAAACAAGAACTGAAGACTCTTAGCTGGTTACAAAAAGTGTTTAGAAGCTGTGATACTTGCCAAAGGGGGCGCTACCATGAACTGGCCATGCAGGGTGCCCAAACTTTTGCTTCAGGCCTTTTTTCTTTTTTTGTTATTTTGAAACTTTAAAAGATTGAATGAAAAAAAGGAATTTTGCTTAAAATATTGGAGAAATGTGTCATTTTTAGCTTCATGCCTTTTGGAAATCAGGTCATCTTTAAAAGGACATTGTGTAACATTTCCAGTTGTTTACTGACAAAAATCGATGTCTGCATTCATAAATATGTCTTCATTGGTGTATTATTACCTCCACCAATAATCTGACTAATTCTCGTAAGGAGAATTTCGGATTTGTTTGAACATTGTGCAGGTAAGTCGTCTGGGGGGGTCCATAACGTTTCGCCATCTTGAGAATACATCCGCCAGCAAGGGACATACAGCCCCGCCTTCTGCATTTTTGTTGAGAGCCATGCCAGCGCTGCATGACTGAGAAGCTGAAGGAGAGGAGCAAGAGGCACTTCGCTACTACCCCGGCACACAGGCCAGCGCCGCTGTTAGCTGTTAGCCGTGGCTAACAGCGGCGCAGTGATGCAAGGAGAGGGATGAGGTGTGTGAGGTTGAGCCACTTGTCGCTGGCCTGTGATTGCATTACCTTTCTCACTCAGCAGCTTTCTCCACCTGGGAAAGGCTACCCCGATGTTGACCCTCGTTTTTTGAATTTGCCGGTCACGTTTTCTTTTTGATTCGCTTTTGCGCTTTCTTGGCGACGTGATGCATATGCAGCATCACGTCTCCTGTGATGCTGCATATGCATGATCCTGCATTATGCTCAAAGAGTGGGACTTTGTTATGCTGCAGTAGTGCGGGGGTAGTAGCGGCGCCGCTAACAGCGGCTAACAGCTTACAGCCGATATCAGCTGTTAGCGGCGCAGTGATGCTAGGAGAGGGATGAGGTGTGTGAGGTTGAGCCACTTGTCAGTTGTCAAAAGACAAGACGTGATTGGTTTGTTTCGATTTACACAACAGTCCTACATTGTAAACACAGCCAGCATGGTGAGGAGGGGGTTTGTCAACTCGCGTCGAGTGTGTCTGTGTAGGAGCCTGAATGAATACTCCATGAAGTATCGGATGACATGGTTTCATGTGAGGCGCTAGAGTGCGCTATCCGTTTGAATGCAAAATATGAGTTCAACGTTAGATGGGAGAAATTCCTACACACTGTGGCTTTAACTTACTTACCTACTCACAGTAAATGAATTTTTGACCAGGGGTGCCCAAACCTTTGCATGCCACTGCATATCTTGTTTTGCAACACTATAGGACAATCTAAAAAATATTAATTTCAAACAGATGACAAGATAAGAAACTAGGTTACAGAGAAATCTAATCCAGAAAAAAAAGAAAAGCAAAACTTACATACTGTTATTCATTCATGGATATTTTTCCGAAATAGACCATGTAATGCTTTGACGTTTATATTTCTGTATTGTGATGCTAATCAAAACAGCTTTATTCCACACTTCACAGATGAGTGAATCCAGCAAAAGCAGAAGACTCCGGCTCTGTGTCACTGCTCCAGACGGCCTAATACCACATCAAAACCAAAGTCTGCTGGCCTTTAACTGAGCATTCTGTTGGAATAGACAGAGGAAAGTACAAGAAATGTAAGGACACCATCTACAGTACAACCACTGCAAAAATATATATTTTTTAAACAATGTCTTTTTAATGCAACCTTCTTATATCGACAAATGGAGTGAATCATACAATTCTCCACAGAGTAAGGTCAGTAATTTGCATTATTACAAATGTCAATGTAATTTTGAATGAGGTTTTACATTCTATGATTGTCCTCTCCATCTCTATGCTGGTGAAGTAAAAAGTAAGTGAATGCCACAGTGGCAAACACACAGCACAGTGCCAGTTAGAGCCAGAACCAACTTTTTTGCTGTGCTCCTGTGCCTTTTTGGCCACAGTGCTCTGTGACAGGACCCCACACTGAACCAAAGTAAGTCCCACTGAACAAAATGAGGTAGCCAGCGCTTTTGTTGCCTAGTGATTGTAGTCATAGGCTCCTTTAGGAGTTTCTCAAGAGGAGTTCCCACAGGAAGTCCAAGCCACAGTGTGTTGCCAAGCCAGAGGGTCAGGCCGACTCAAAACAGGGCCAAGCATGGAAGTGAAATTGTTTAGCTAAACCTAACTTTGGCAGTAAGCCTTTTTCCTCTCAGACTCTAAAACGTTCAGTCAGAGGAAGAAAGCTCTTCACTAATTTATCTTCAGTAGAAAAGAAGTGGGCGTACATGTTGATAAATAAATGTACGTGCCTCCATTTTGGTAGAATTTTCCAAAACCTGTTTGTCATCAGTAGACGGCAGAAGGGAAGATAAAACTTTTGTTGCCACGCTGCGTCTGCAGGCTGTGAGCAGCCCTCTCCATCAGTGCTGGTGGAGTTTATCATTGTTTTCCCATTGAAAACAATGAGCATACAGTACGCCATCTGCTGCACACCAGCACTGTGTGAATACACAGAAGAGTCTGGAGAGCTGCATTGAGGAAGGCAAGCTTTCAGTCTGAGCACGTTTGTTTAACATTCATCCAATCCAGCAACCCCAGGTCACGTTTCTTACCAAGTGTTCCAGGTTTAGAGCAGAACGTGACACTTTATTTGGCCTCGCACTCTGACAGCTAACATCTGTACAGCTCGTACATTAGAGAATTAAAACATACTGCAAAATACACTCTAAGAGTCCAATTATCGCAAATAAAACAAAGTCAAAATTTGTGTAGTGTTCAGTCTGAACACACCTTGAGAATATCACTAAAATACCTGATAGTAGCGCCATCACTTCAATCCAGTGATTGAAGCACCATCTTTGCCTCAGTGTAATTCTTAAAATAGGACGTTATATAGAATTTCCTGTGTCACCAGGATTCTCTTAGCAGTCTGATATATTATGTGTGAAGGACAGATGAACAGACAAACATATAAACAAATGTATCTAGACAGACACAAGGCAATAAAGTGTGATACAAAGGTCAATACAACATCACCTGAGGCAACTTCAACCATCATCAGTGGCCCCTTAAGGCATAGGCTTATCAAGCTTATGTCCAAGGCCTCCGACCATGTACCAGGAGCCTCATGAAACATGAACTTATAATATTATATATTTGCACTGCCCCAAAGACCCATGTTGGGCCAGGGAAGTCACAGAGGTTTCCCATGAATGGCTACAATGATCAGCACACTGTAGCATAGAACAAAATATATCCGTGTTTTGTAATTCCTCAAAACACAAACCAGGTAGCTGTAGCATTGTGACTGGGCTGTGTGCTAAGAAGAGGGAGGAGAACTGGAGGGTGCAGCTGAAGGGCAGAACGCACTCATAAGAGACCTCTCTGCTGCTGAGGAGGAGGAGGACAGAGGACAGAGGACTATGCGCTCAGGTAGAGTGAAGAACGTTTTGTGTTGCTGCTGTACACACAGGCCTACTTAGTTAAGTACAATTTTGAGGTACTTGTGCTTTACTTGAATATTTCCATGTTATGCTATATTATACTACTCTACTACATCTCGGAGGGAAATATAGTACATTTTACTTGGTAACATTTATCTGACAGTTTAGTTAGATTAGTTATTTTACAGATTCAGATTATTAATGGAAGATAGAAATTAATAAATAAAATATGATGTATTATTATTAGGGCTGTGTATTGGTACTTGATACCTTTTAAGGTATCAACCAAAATAACCCTGTATCAGGTAGTACTGAAACTTCTCTGGTTAAACAATACCTGCATCTGATCCATTTGTACCGAGATCTGCAAAAAAATAACTATTTGTATTGTTTTGCTTGCAGCCATAAATGCAAATATTCTTGCATTGATTGGCCCACTACCACGGCAGCTACCATCTGCCTGTTCTCACTCCCAACTCGTCAAATACTGCCACTTTGTCAGTAATATGGTGTCAGACACAGATGCACAGAAGCACCTTTCATTCCGGTATGATACACACCAGGCGGAGGCAGTTGTTTATGAAGCAGGCAACAATCCATTTCTTTAAAGACTACCAATTTGTCGGGGACGTCGGCACACAGGCACACTTCAGGGAGGTATTACACACAGCCAGCGGCAGCACTTTCTAGCACCACCAGCAATTACAATGTTATAAAGAGTAAGATGGTGAATGGGTCAGACAAAGCCCGAACTTTCCAACGACAACCCAAGTCATCAAATATTGCTGCTTTGCCACTGTCCTTTTGCATCTACATATTACACACCAGGTGTTCTCCTACGTATGTTGTTGTGTGTTCCAGGACACTGCAACCAGCGCCAGGACGTCAACAAAAACACTCGTAGGTTTAGGCAACAAAAGCACATGGCTACTAATGCCAGGATGTCATCAACGGCATATAGTTAGGTTGAGAAAAATACATCATGGTTTGGCTCTACATTCATAAGGGAAGCAAACACCATGCTCCCGGGTGAAAGTCCAAGGTATGTAGGACCCATCCACCTCCACTCACGCCTGCCCTATAGGGACTTCCCTGCTCCTTATATTACCTTGTTACCGACAGCGTTTCAACCTGACGCCCTCCAGTGGTGCATCATATCGCCACGTCAAGTTCCATCCAGCTACATTATTAACTGACCCCACCCGTTTTTGTATCCATCTGGCCCACCAGCAGTATATCATAACAACGCAAAAGGGTGTGTCCGGCCGCGTTACGAACTGATGCCACCTGCCGGTGTACCATACCGCTGTGAAAGGTGACCTTTGGCGTCAGGTGTCTGATGCTGAAATCACTGACAAAGCAGTGGTATCTGATAACTTTAGAGTGAGAATGTGCTGGACTTTCACCAGGGAGCCCATTGTTCATTTCCAATGTGAGATCAAAAGTCAGTGAAGTTATTTTAATATCAGTGTAGTGTGTTACGTTAGTAAGAAGCCTACTTATTTTAAACCAAGCCATGATTTCTTCTTTTCTACTACACCTAACCACGCACTTTTATTGCCTAAACCTAAGGAAGTTAACCTATAAACGAAGTGTTTTCATGAACATAGTCATTTTAAATTGTATGCACGTAATGAAAAGAAACTGTATTTCCTGTAAAAACAGAAGTGTATTTTGAAAAGACACAATACATGTAACAAGTGTAAATGTACATGTCGTCACTGAATGTCCAGAACTAACGCAGGAGGGTGGCTAGCACATCATATTTTGACATTTACGTCAAACTGATAAAGCAGCAGCATTTGATGAGTTGGGATGAGAATGTATTGCTACAAGCCATACAGACTGCGGTATGGTGAAGTCAAGCATGGTGTAATTGACTGAGTTGGCAGTTCAGAGGGACCCCAGTCGGAGGGCGTGAGGGTCGGCCATGGGAGCGGAGCGAAGCCGGGAGGGTGGGTGGGCTCCGCGGGGAGGGAGACCCGAGCCTCGGGGGTATGTGCGGGGCCGGGAGGGCGGGCGGGCTCCACGGGTAGGGAGACCCGAGCCTCGGGAGTATGTGCGGGGCCGGGAGGGCGGGCTCCGCGGAGAGGGAGGCCTCCATGTTTGAGACGGGAGTGGGCGGCGGGAGGTCGGACGCTCCCAGAGAGGGGAGAGGGAGAAATATAAGAAAATAATATGAAATAGGAAAAAATGGTCTCCCTCTTTTCTTCTATTTTCAGCATTTCAGGCGAAAAAGTTCCGCCATTGTTATTTCTTCTTCGGGTACGTATCGGGTAGTGACAGCAACACTGCCCCCACGGTTTCCGGTGGTACTGCTCCGTTTGGCCCGTATCCGTAAGCTTTATGGAAACGTGCAGAAATACGGACAAAATGAATGCGGAGCACGGACAGAAGGCTCTGTCCGTATCCGGATCCATATTTAATGTTGAGCATAAATGGGCCTTAAGACGTTAAAGTATTGCTACATGCCTGTGCCGTCCGCTGGCAACTGAATGCTTCCATTCACATAATGGTATTGAATGAAGCAGAAAAAAGATACTTATTGTTGACGTTATGTCTTATACTGATGAGTTTCATATTCTGTTTACTGATTAGAAGGGCACTCTAATTATTGCTGACCACTGACTTGGGGTTGTGAATTAATGTAGATGTGGCATATTGTGAAGAAAAGCCTCCATAATGTCTGCAGCCCCAGGGCCTAGAGTAATATTACGGTGCCTCTGCCCATCACAGGTAGCAGCTCCAACACCGGCTCATCATCTAATAATGATTCACTTCAGCATCAATAAATCATTTCCACATAAATTCTGAGGTGGTAATATAATTACCACAAATAAACAGCACCAGCTCCTCCCAGCCTTTACAGTGTATATTACACTGTGTGCCACAGGGTTGGATTTAATGTGAAACCTGCTGGATTAGTTTACAGCACAAAGCGCTACTGCAGCTAATCCACAGTGTGATTCCCTTTCAATTATTACAGCTGCACAGCCTCACTGACTTACCTGGTCAGAATATCCAGGCTGTTATCAGCTCTGATCCATCTCTCTGTACAAATATCTCCCTCTTATATTTGCCACACACAGACTCAGAGCTAGCTGTGGTGAAGAAACAGGGCAAAAAAGTGTTTCCCTGGGTGAAAGTATTCCCACTACTGTGATGAAGTGGAAGTGATGCGTTTCACATTTCGGGCTCGTTTGGAACAAAGAGAGGAGTTACAGGATGGGTTGAATGAGAAGTGATGGCAACCACAGCCAAAGGAACAGACAAAGAGAAAAACACACACTTACATTGAACATCCAAGAAAAACAAAACTCAAGGGTAAAGCAGTGACCACAGTGTTTGATGGAAAACAGAACTCTACGGGGTGCTAAGAATCGAAGAGACAAACTAATGACAAAATCTCATGGATTCTCACTGAAATGCCATATCAGCGTCAGATGGATGGAATCAACATTTTGGGGACTGAGGTAATCAGTAAATGACCAGAAAGCTAGTTCAATTATTTATGAGCAAATCACTGTACTATAAATCTGACAGTTTCTATTTGAATTTTAAACTACCATTTTAACATGAAAAAGTTGAAAATCGCATTCAATTAAAATTCCAAAGTATAAATTCACCATGGCGTCTTCTTCTGGACAACAAGATCTATTCCATACCCTGCTGCCCTGTCAATACACTAGGCATTTGTTAAAATAACCCTTTTTTCCAGAGCTTTTAACCTTATCGTACCTTTTAATCAACAGAGGGAGTCATTAGTTGTCTGCTTAATTTTCACACATGCCGTCTTTCGTGATCTTGGAGATAGCCTGGAACTCAAGGTCTCCTTCTGTAGCTTTAATATTTAAGTTTCCAAGATATTTTTTACCTGAATTACAAGTTCTAAATGTGCAAATTATCATTACGCATTACAACCAATATAAAGTCACCTTGCTTGTCACTCAAGTTAGCAGATGATGGGGATACAGAAAGGCTAGTAAGTGGACCCTAAGTTGGGACTGCTTTATTGAATAATACCCCTTTTTCCAACCAAATTAGAGCATGTTTGAGGGTTTTAGTCTTAGTCTCTCTTTCAATCTCAGATCAGACTAATTCGGATTGATGTTTGAGTGCTGCTGAGGTGGAGATGGTTGGTGTTTTGTGGTGGTGTGTCATTGCATCTCACCAGTTAAGTGGCTAAAATTGGCATGCTCATCTGGGTGTTGTGTTTTTATCAATGATGATCTGAGCTGGAGCCGATAAATACCTGTGACTACTGCAGAGTCATTTGACCTGTACGTGAATGCCAATTTAAACCTTTACCATTAGCTTAAATATCCAGATGTTAGAGGGTGTTTTGTGTAGTGGAAAAGGGGCTAAAATAACTTTTTGCAAATGTGAGGGCTGGCACCTAGGTTAGAAGCACCACCCCTTGTAGGTAGGGTTAGAGAGAGCCCTCCCTCTTTATAAGGACAGGTGAGAGCAATTAGTGCCTCTTTGTCTGAGGCCTGGTAGCTGTGTGGTGGGACTGCTGTGTCTGTGCAGGTAAGGGAGATTTGGAGAGAAATCTAAGGTTGTATTTTGATGGGAATCTAACCAGTATTCTTGCACAGAATTGTGGTGTAGCTGTTTTCCCTTTCGACTCAGTTTGACGAAGGCCCTGTAGGCCCATGCTGAAGAGGTAGGCCGCTGATTAATCTGGCCTTTAATTTCACAATACCTCAGTATTATTAGTGATGTGTCCAATTTAACCCTTTAGGACATGAGTCAGCCTTCACCTTTCTCCTGATTGAGTCACAGTATAGAGCCAGTCAGCTCCACCGGTGCCAGTCTCTTACAGGGTCAAGGCTGGAGAAGGTAAAACAAACCTGTATGGTAATGTAGGAGGGTTATTCCCTCCGAGGTATGTTTGCCAGTCTATTTAATGGCTGTGTTTTCCTTTTTTTTAATTTAGTGCCAGACTGCTGCTTTGATTGGACTAATGTGCCATGCGGTCTGGTTGACATGTTTTAAATACTCTTAAGATTGTGGACTTTTACTCAGCTCGTCATAAGTTGATTACTGCCATCCATCTTTGCTTTGACGTCTGATTTGTTCCATGTAATCTGACTCCTGTTGAGAGAATTTGTGCCCCAGAACCAACCAAGTATTTATATTGTACTTGTTTGTTTTTCAGGCAGAGGGAGGATCTGCGGGGAGTACACGTGGTATACACACCCTTCCTTGCATGCAGTGTGGTAGGCCTGAAGTGTGGTGAGGACACAAACTGTCTGTAGATTTACCTCAGTTTGCAGTGTGTGTTGCAGTGCTTTGCAGTGTTTTGCAGTGATCACGTGTGTTGCAGTGCTTTGCAGTGTTTTGCAGTGATCACGGTGTGCACGTGGTGAAGTGATTTTGGGGTTTGCGATAGAATCTCCCCGCGGTGAGTACCCTGCCTGATATGTTTTTTCTTCAGCAGGTAGTGTATTCCACACTCCTGCTTGTTTTCATCCATATTGTAATCTGTTCAGCTACTTTGTAGTTTTAAATATTAATAGTGTAACATTAAAAATCTTTTCTTAAACTAATTGTCCTTTTTCTTTCTTTTTTTAGGTCCATTACTGCCCCTTTAATCCCCCTTTTTATAATAAATACTGAGTTTTTGACTTGAATGCATGTCTCCGGCTCTTCTACCTGTGAAAGAATTTGTCTGTGGGTTTAAGTAGAGACCCTTATTGTACACTGGGATGGGCCACACAAAGACAAAACAGAGGAAACAACAAGCCATCCAAACAGGTGATCACACCAAACTATCTCAAAGGTGAGTGAGTGAGGCAGCAAAGGCGTTGCAAGTGGAATGGAATGATGTATGTGGACATGCACACAACATTTTTCAATTATTATAGTTGGTCAAGCCACAATACTGTCATATTCAAAACAAAATGTCCTTTTTATTATTAATATGCTGTTCTCGCTAACAGCCAGCGCATTGTTGGCATGGAGATCACAGCCCATTTACATGTGCTGATCACGTGTTTAGCTCGCGGTCCGCAAATAGGCAGCACGCTGTCTGCAAATAGGCGTCCCGCGGTCCGCAAATAGGTGGCTCGCAGGCCGGATGCGGACCATGGGCTGCCATTTGAGGGCCACTGATCAAGTATTGTACCTTATGCCAACATCTTTACTATCACGGATATTCCATACTAGACGCTGCAACTCAAAAGTGCCCCAGCACTCCTGGCTGGACGTTTTCAGAAGAGCTGGAGTTTTCAGGTGGGAAAAATGCTTAGGGTGGACATTCGGCATTATGTCAGTAACACCAGCCATTGTCTGGCTAATGACGATTTGGTCGGAAAAGTGCGTATCGACCAATTAATTAACCAACCCTTGAAATAACAAAATTAACTTTACTGCAGTTCCACTACATTTCCTGGAGCTTCCAAAAAAGGCAAAGAATTGTTCCCAAGGTCAAATCAAACCTCACTTATCAACAAATTTATTTTCCTTCCATTTGAACCAAATTCTTAGAACAAAATAACAAAGGTGACCTTGATATTTCTTCACTATATTAGAGAGCTAACAGCCCTAATAGGGCCCATTTTAACAAAAGTCACAGCTGAGGACTCTGAGTCATCTTATGATTTCCTTGGGAAACTACAGAACAAGCAATTATCCACTTTTTGTATTGCATTACGGGTGCTTGACAGCCATAGAGATTTTAAAATCATCTTGGATGCTCCAACCTAAATGGGAGACCAAAGTCATTCAGCAGTGGTGCAGATTTCATTAATGCCACAAGAAGGGTCCGCTCATGGGTGATAGCTGAGGTTTGAGGGGCTCATACTGAAGACAGACTGAGACAGAGTGAAGACAGACTGGGTGTTTTCAGCCTGTTATTGGAGGACATCTGAGGGTCGCCGCATGGACTTTGGCTTCCTATTCTGTGCTTCCTTAGTAAAAGCTTAAGTTGAGAGCCAATAATTGGAGTCTGGGTGACCTTTTAACAGAGCAAAAACTTCATCATATTGGTAAAATTAGTTCTGCAGCACCAGGGTAGGTCAACCAATCAAATAAAAAATAAATGTGGGTGCAAAAGCATGTGGAGCAGTTTGCAGAAAATCAACGATATGAGCTGAGCTTTGGTTCCCCTCTCTGCCAGAAACCCGGCACTCTTCCCCCTCCGAAATGAGCCAGAATAATTCGTACAAAAGTCAGTGTGTCACCTGCAAAATTCTAATCACATTTCACAGACACTCAGAGGCTCTAACTCACTAAGCCTCTACATTCTAATTTCCTCCACTTCCTTGTTTATGAGAAAGTGAGGTAATAGAGGAGCTATAATTAGTGTAATTGTGATCAGAGAGCAAAATAATGAATAATGTCTGAATGGTTGCAAAGGTCTCAGACAGTGATGAATGCCTCCCATTTTTATTTGCATTATGCAAAGGAACTCCTGCCGTGTCCTCGTGTACTGAAGGAGCCAATGCATCCAGTCCTTATGTTTCAGCAAAGTGGGACTTTGCTCTGTTTGTGGTTTTCACAAGAATATGTCTGGAAAAGAGTCAGCTGAGGCCTACCGGATAACTGTTGGGGAATTGTGATGTCAGGCTTTAAGACAGACTGTAACGCTCCGTTCACACATACGAACACATACACTGGAGACACAACAGGATGCCAACTGTCTTGAATTGAACCTCAAAAAGCATGCTGGCAAAGCCCGCTGCTGCTCAAAGGCTCAACAACTAAGAGAAAAGAAAAGGGTCAGATGTTTCTCAACTCAATGTAAATGTATTGAAAGAAAAAAAAAAGCTGAGAGAAAGCTGAGTGGCAGTTAACAGCTTCTGTTCATTTTGTGCAAGAAGACTTTAACACACATTTCTGATTCCCAGAGGATGAACTCTTTGTATTGTGTACACTGTATGAGCTTCCTGTTGGTGACATCCAAGGACAAATGTTACACTTTCCCCTTATCTCATGAATTTATATCTAGGTTGGTTTGTTAACCAATGACGTTGATGATACCCAGAGGATCCCCCATCCTCCTTAAGGCCCATTTATGCTCCCAGCATAAATGAACAGCAATACAGCAATGTAATGCATTACAGCAATGTAACGCTCCGCGGAGAGGGAGACCCGAGCCTCGGGAGTATGTGCGGGGCCGGGAGGGCAGGCTCCGCGGAGAGGGAGGCCTCCGTGTTCGAGACGGAAGCGGGCGCTCCCAGAGAGGGGAGAGGGAGAAGATGAAATAGGAAAAACCTGTCTCCCTCTTTTATTTTATTTACAGTGTTTAATCAAGGCGGAGGCGGGAGGTCCGAGGCTTCCAGCGAGGGAGAAATATAACAACATAAGATAAAATAGGAAAAACCTGTCTCCCTCTTTTATTTTATTTTCAGCATTTCAGACGAAAAAGTTCCACCATTGTTATTTCTTCTTTGTGTCTCACTAGAGCTACGTATCGGGTAGTGACAGCAACACTGCCCCCACGGTTTCCGGTGGTACTGCTCCGTTTGGCCCGTATCCGTAAGCTTTATACGTAACCTTTATAGTTAAAGAAACTAAACTATTATTTAAACAGTTCTACAACACTGAGCTTGAATGTTCACAGCTTGAAATCGCAGCTTGACACAGAATTCTTAAAGGAAATGGCCACTTTAGAATGAAAATACAGACAGTACTTACTGACCCTCATGCCGACAAGAAGTCCAATGTAGTTTTTTAATCCACAAAACTTGTTCGGGGTATCGGAGGATAACAGCTACACTTGAAGTGCATGGAACCCACATTTTGAAAATATAATAAAACTCCTCTAATGCATTTCAAAAACATCATAACGGCTCATCCGTCGTAATCCAAGTGCCCTGATGCGGCGGCATGCAAAATTGACTTGAAAAGTCGCGCAAGACTAGCTGATGGCTAGTGGTGGTGCTAGTTCTCGAGTCTCGCGCGAGTTGCCATGTTAACACAGCACGCCTGCAGGGCAGGCTAACTGACCACGGTGAGAAATTATGCAATAAAAGTGGAGAAAATTATGTCTTTCCAAGTCAATTTTGCATGCTGCGGCTTCAGGACACTTGGATTACGACGGACGAGGCGTTCTGACGTTTTTGAAATGCATTAGCAGAGTTTTATTACATTTTCAAAATGTGAGTTCCATGCACTTCAAGTGTAGCTGTTATTCCGGCTAGCTGTTATCCTCCGATACCCCAAACGAGTTTTGTGGATTCAAAAACTACACTAGACTTCTTGTCGGCATGAGGGTCAAATTTAAAGTTTTCTTAAAGTTTCCTTTTAAAATTCACTTTTGTAGTTTTTCTGGAGCTTTTAGCAACATTTAAGTCTTCATCAATCAATAAAGCATCATGAATTTTGTGATAAAATTATATTGTAAAAATAGAAAACAATAATAAATCAAGGGCTGTACTCAACTCAGAATCATGTCAGTCAAATCCAATTTGGCTCTTCAACACAAATATTCAAATGTTTATTTTTTCCCATATAAACTTTGACAGTTTGAACAAGGTTCAACTGGATGTTTAGGGTGACAGTGAAGTTCACGTAATATAGTTAACAAGCTAACTGCGCTTATCCAATTAAGTTGCTTTAAGTTGTAAATTCACCACATCTAAGCAGAAGTCCGCAGATAAGATTATTTCTATTTCGGAGCCTTACAGGTCAAAGCTTTTTCTCTCCTTTATATAACCTGTCACCTTGATTCTAATTTCTGATACATGAATGAGCCTTGCTGGATTAGTTTAAAGATAAAAAATAACAATAAAAAAAACCTATAGCAAACATGATGATTAAAAGTTGACTAAAACTAATGAGCATTATCATCTTAAGAGTTGTCAAAATTAATACTGCTGTCAAAAACAACAGCGGGTCTCTGAGCTCTCTCCCTCCCTCTGTTTGTGTGTGTGGGTGAGTGCTGGGCTGGAGGTGGTCTGATGGTTCGCGCTGAGTGAAAGAAATTACAGCAGGAAGAGTAGAGGAGAAACAGCAGTGCAAAATAACTCCTTTTGTTTTTCCAAAAGGGAATGAGTTATCCTATGTAGTACAATTAATAATATGACGTAGCCCTATAGGCTACATTTCTCTGAAGTGTGACTCCAAAACAACTTAAAACAATAAACCACCAGTTTATTCTACTATAACCCAGGTAAACTTCTTTAATCACAGTGGAGACAGACAGACTGGTAGACAGCAGTGAACATATTATCCCTGCTATGCATGGCGAGAGAGGAGAAACAGCTGACAGAGTTTACTCAAAAATGATCTGAAGCTCAATACTGAGATTATTCTGTTAAAAATGTTCTCATAAGTATTAAATGTAATGACTTCTGATTAAGCAATATCAATATTAGGTTTAAAATAACAACTTCTGGTTTCTGTCACACCATTTCCAGGTCAAGCCCCACCTGCTTTCTGTTCAAATTGTACAGTTTTGTACAGTCTCTTTCAAAATAAACACACTCTGTCAGTGCAACACTGCAAATTGACAATTTTTTCTTTCAACAAGCGCATGTGGTTATGTTTAGCTAACACACAAATGTGGTTAGGATTAGGCAACAAAAGCACTTGGTTGGTTTCAGGAAAAAAGATTCGAGTTTTTCTTTACAGTCTTACGGGAAGCGGACATCAGCCTCCCGGGTGTAGGTCGGTGTTTGTTGGACCCTTCCACCACCCGTCCCACCAACCCTGCTTGGACTTTCGCCCCCTTATCTTAGTTGTCACGCCGTGTTTCCCCAGACACCACTGGGCGCTGTTACACAATAACGGCACCCAGCCACGTATCATGCTGACGTGAAAGGACAGCTTTTTTGTCAGTGTCTGAAGCCAGAAGTCACTGCCTAAGCACCGGTATTCAACAACTTCAAAATGACATGTCACCTGACCTCCTCCTTTGATCTTGTCAGTGCAAAGGTCACATGATAACAGCCTCATGGTTCACGATAATGTGGGTTATACATGAATTATAGTGCATTACATCTCTGTTTTTTCAAAGATTGTTTTTTGGGCATTTTGCTTTCAATAGATGAAGACGGACAGGAAAGGTGGGAGAGAGAAGAGAGATGACACACAGCAAAGGGCCACAGGTGGAATTGAGCTTGAGCTGCTGCAAAGGACTCAGCTTATATGGGATGCACTCTCTACCAGGATAACTAGGGTCGTCCCAGTGCATTACATCTCTAAGGTGGGTAAAATAGTGAATGAGAACAGCCTGCATGGACACACACACACACACACACACACACACAAAGCTTGTAGGACAGCTTTGCCAGGCCAGATTCACTCATCATTAAACTTCTGATTTAGTCCCACCGATTCTATGTTAAAATGTGTTCGTAAATGATTATTTACTTCCCGTGGAGGATGCCTTGTATCCCTCTATATCACATGGTTTGGTGCTTCCTACTCGTACTGTCAAAAAGTAGAGATGAGAAAACACACTTAATTCAGTGTGTCTCCAAACATATTTAGGGTTTGAGGAACCAAACTAAATGTCTGGCAGAGGTCCTCCTGCCAACAGGGAGGGCAGTCTGTCGGAGAGACTAACTGGGGATTGTGGGCGCAGCCACAGATCTGAAGCCAGTCTCTGACACATCTGTCATCATGATAGCAGATGGGCCTGAGGTCAGGCCGCGGCTGACCTGGGATCAGCCCTGGCTCTGACCACAGAGAGCAGCGGTACCTTCAGGGACCACTGACTCGTGTCTGACGCTGAGTTTGAGTAAGGACACACCAACACACACGCATGCAGCCGCACTCAATCTAACTCCTTCACACACTTGACACACACACACACAGCTACGGAAGCAGGAGCCAACACACCATCTGCCGCCCCTGTGTTTGAGTTCCAAATCCCAGTTATCAACAAAACACACAGAAGACCTCCAAACTACCCCCTTGGATACACCATTCCCTTTGAGAAGAACTCTATCACACACACACACACTCACACATGCACACACCGCACACACACACACCTCTGCGCCCAGATCAGATGGAACCAGGTGGATGGAGGCCAGGTAAGTGACTCATTTTTCATTAAATGTGACAGAAGAAGGGAGATGGATTTCCTCACTTCTTTCTCCAAGTTCATGCACCTCACACACTTCTAATCCTCTTCATCTCTCCCTCCCTCTCACACACACACTCACTCACTCTCTCTCTCTCTCTCTCTCTAGTGGGTTTTCCATCCAAACATAGCGCAAAGTTTGATTGAATTTTCAGAAAATCCGCAAAAGAAAATGCAAATTCATGTGCTTCTCTATCCACGACTGTTGTGCAAATATTTGTGAGTTGGTTTATCAAGATGAGCAGTAGGTGGCACTAATTCTCCAGTGAGGTGCCACTAAAGAAGAGGGCAAGGGCGCCAGTCACACCTCAAATGAAGGAAACAACGGATGTATAATAACAGAGATCAAACTGGACAATGGAAATAGAGAGTTTTGGACAGCTAATATTACATCTATGTGCTCTTAGAAGATGACTGGTACCAGCTCTCTGTGCAGACATGAGTTACAATCATTGAGAGATGAATAAGAGCGCTTACAGTGGCCTGTACAATGACATAACATTGCGTCATATATTCAGTGAATGTGTTACCAGTGCATTACCATTAGTCATATTTACCTTTTATTGATACACCAACTTGTTCACCACAACAAGCATATTTTTTTTGTTTGCACTATTTTAATATTTTTTTTCATTTTTGGTATTTCCTCTCCACGCAAACCAAAATTGTGCATAAAAAAAATAGTGGATGGAACGCACTTTGTCTCTCTGCTTCTTAAAGTCAAGGATGCTTCCTTGGTAGAGCAGGTCCTTCCAAGTCGGGTCCTACAGAGACTAGGCAAGAATCCTTCATAGCATTTGGTAAACACACATTGGAACAGGCTAGTGAGTGCCCAGGTGTGTCATTGAAGAGGCCCCGCCTTCAATTCTGGCAAGTTTGGCGCAAAGAATTGTGGGTACTCCATGCTTGCTGAGGACACACACGTTTCCTTATATGTCTTTGAAGAAAGGACTCTGTCCTTGGTAGAATTCAAAGGATCCTTGACGTTGGAACAATTGTTCAGCAGGATTCGAGTAGCCTCCTTGAGCTTGAACTTGGTAGAATGTTGAATTTAATTTTTTGGTTAAGAGAAGTTGCCAATTCATTTAAGTAGGACGAGAATAATTGCATAGAGGACACAGATGTGATTCTTTATTAGTTTCAACAGTCTAGTTAGAGCATGAGTAATGTTAAAATATGAATGTCAAAATGGAAAATTTGGATGTTTATTTAAATGTGCAGGACTGTGAAGGCTTCTCTTTAAAGGATTTGGAAATTACTTTTTAAGAACTGCTGCTTTAGTTAAATTTATTTATTTTTAGTTTCGTATTGTAGTCTGTGGTTGTCATTGTTGGAAACTATTGGAAATGTAGAATCATTTTTATCTGAATAAATGATTTTTTTACAAACTCAACTCTCTCTCTCTCTTATTCTCTCTCTTTCTCTGTCCCTCTCTTTCCTCTAACCTGGGATCATTGCCTCTCCTTTTCCGAGTAGCTTTTTCCACTTATCATCAAAGCAGGTTTATGATGCTCATTTATCTGGCCTCATTGCTCTTCATACACGTCATCGTCTGTCACTGGAGATCAATACAGATAAGACATTCTCTCTCTCTCTGCTGACTGGAGGGACTCTTGTTGTTCAAAGCACACACCCCTGCAGTGCTGTGAAATCATCAGTAATAGGTATGTTAGCACGGTGAGATAGCCTACAGCCTACACTTTCATACACCTGACACCTCTGTGTGTGTGTGTGTGTGTGTGTGTGTGTGTGTTTTATGTGCTATAAATGGAGGTACTGTGTTTACAGTAGATGAAGTAAGGCCAATATTATTCATGTATCAAAATATCAGCTGATATTTTCCTTTTATTCAAAGGGACATTCCTTTCATTTTTTCACATGCAGTTTAGTTTACTGGTCATGTTGAATTCAACTCAACCTGTGAAAACAGTTGTATAAAATCTTCCTCAAGTCTTAAGGCCTGATCACACCAACACTTAAAAGTAGGAAATTTCGTGGCAAATTAAATAATTTCAAATCACTCGCAGCTGTCAGCGGATTAGTTTAAAGATTAGTGGATCTGCACAAGTTTTGTGTCAACTTGGAGGAACTTTCACCTGCTTTATTTTCCTTCTTCAGTCATGTTTAATTGAATAAAACTGTGTGCTCTGGTGAACAAAATGCCAGGGCAGAATAAACTGAACAAAAAGAGAAAGGAAACAAAGCTCTGAGAACTGTTTTGACAGATTAATGCTAGCCCACCTGGCTAGCATATTAGCAGTTGGCTTGCCAGCTCTATTTGTTCACCAACTGACATATGACTAAGTCCCGCCCTCAAACGCAATGAGCCAATCACAGTGTGTATAGCCATTCCCATACACTCGGACATTCTCTGCCTGGACGTTTACTGAAATGCATTACAGAAAGTCAGTTTTGTTCGGTTTTATGAGCTTTTTCTGAGATTTGAGGTTTAAAAATGGTCAAACGGTGTGCATGGGGTACATGCAACTCCGACACAAGGTATCCTGAGAGGCTGGGTGATGAGGTGTATTTTTTACCCTTTCTTAAACCACATCTCAACCGAGAAAAGTGTCTCCTTTGGATAAAGTTGTGTGGTAAAGTTAGACCACAACATCAACTCAACGTGAATAAGATTAACAATGATGTCTATATCTGTTTTAAGGTAAGTCAACATTTGCTGGAAAGAAATATAAAGTTATCTTGAACATCTCTAGCTAACGTTAGCTAAAGTTAGCCTAATGTTAGCTCCTAGCTGCGTTGTATGGGGTGCCGTTTGTAAAGTGTCTCACGCTGAAAATAACATCAACATTTTGCCACATTTAGCTTCAAACAATGTTTAAAAAAGTATTGTGAATTTTTTAACATCACCTTTTACCACATTTACAGCAATATTTGTTAAGTTAGAAATATATTAAATAGTTAAATCTAAATATTAAATGTGGCACCTAACTGTTAAATCTAAATATCAAATCTAAATATAAATCTAAATGTAAAATCTAAATATTAAATATAAATCTAAATGTTAAATCTAAATATTAAATCTAAATCTAAATGTTAAATCTAAATGCTAAATCTAAATCAAAATGTTAAATGTTAAATCTAAATGCTAAATATAAATCTAAATGTTAAATCTAAATGCTAAATATAAATATAAATATAAATGTTAAATCTAAATATTAAATTTAAATCTAAATCTAAATCTAAATGTTAAATGTTAAATCTAAATGTTCTGGGTGAAACTAAATATTTGCTAATATGCAAATTCACACTGCCGGTCACCGGAAGTACCAAAATAAAAGCTCGAGATGGTCAGACTGTGTTTATCGAATCAAATAACGAATTAAAACCAACTTATCGGGGGAAGTGAACACTTGAACATACATTAGTGTGATAATAACTACCTAAAATAACAAGAAACGTGTTTGGAGAAATTTTATTTGACGTGTACTTTGAGTTGTTAGTGTCCCTTCGGAGGGACTAACAACCTAAGCTAAGCTAACAACCGTTAGCTCTTAGCACCGTTAGCAGTGTCTGTAATGACTCATTAACTCTTAAACGGTCCGTGAAAAAAATATTTTTT
>NC_065509.1:7336186-7354464 GCF_006386435.1 Epinephelus moara | reverse complement strand
TGCCACATTTAACATTTAGATTTAACTATTTAATATATTTCTAAGTTAACAAATATTGCTGTAAATGTGGTAAAAGGTGACGTTAAAAAATTCACAATACTTTTTTAAACATTGTTTGAAGCTAAATGTGGCAAAATGTTGATGTTATTTTCAGCGTGAGCCACTTTACAAACGGCACCCCATAGCGTTGTTCATCATGTCACCTTGTTTGCTGGGAGTTCATCAGCCTATTTTGTTCTAGTTTTGTACTTTGGTGATCGTACATCATTGTTAGCTGTTGTCCAGAGGGCTCTAGTTAAGCTAACGTTAACTTCTGGAGCTTATTAATTTATCTGTAATCGCAGACATAACAAAGGTTGGCAAATGTTAAGCTGAATGATTACTAACGGAGAGACACTCTTGGTAAAGATGGTAAAAAGGCCGTTATCCTTTTCTCATATTCTGAGCCAAAAACCTTAACTTCAGTGGCACTTCAACTTGTTGTCTTTGATGGCGACGGCAACGAGATGCGGTTCACAAGTGTACACTGTGACCTGTTTAGGTAGTTTAGGCCCTTTTGGTTACTTCTCAATGACATCTGATCGTTATGTCCCCAAAAATCATCAACTGCCTCCTGCGAAATGCCGTGTACTGTGACACCTGCCATAGCGCCTGGTCACTGAATGTTGATAATTTGTCCGAGGGGGGCGTGGCTTAGCCATAGGTCAATTATCCCAGCCAGTAGAGACTATGTCACAAATCTTCAAAAATCCAATATATCGTAAAGGTTTGCAGAATAATTTTACCCATAGACTGAATAAAAGTGGACGTGGCCATTGTGACATCACCCATTGGTTTGTGAAATACCATTCTTAAGCCTCCAGTTTGGCATTTTGACCATATCGTAGCTTGTTCCACAGCGATTTATAAAATGACTATATCGCTAACCATAAGTATAAATTGTCACTTAATTTTTTTTTCACTGGCATGTGACTCACTATGGCACTTTCTTGCTCTCTGCTATGGCTCTCCTCCTCTCACATACACACACACATACAAGGAAAGACTCACAAACAAGGTGTGTCACACACACTCCTCCACCCATCCACATCACTTCTCCTAAACGATGATATATAAGCAGGCAAGGCTTGTGTTTTTGTATCTGCAGGGCTCCAGACACTGACTATTTAGTGGTATTTAGCAACCATGGAGCCCCAGTGTGACATGCAAATATTACTAATATATGAACTGAAGAGCTGTTGGTGCGTTTCCAGCTCACAGAGAATCAATCCTCACAATTAAAGGCACTACGGTAACAGTTCTGCAAACATCTAACGTTCAACCAGAAGCTTCAAGTTCACAACCAAAACATCAACATTCAGCCTGAGATGAGGCAGATGCTTCATAATAAAAGCACCAGTGGTTGTGCTTTGATTTTTTTCAATTATAACATTACTCCATTTAACTTAATTTAGTATTTTATTAAACCATATTAAAGCAACACAATGAAGGATTGTGCTTTTTACCTCACGGGTCCCCCTACAGATGAAATTGTCTGTTACAACTGTGGCAAAAGTCTTTCTGCGCGTGCATTTGTTGACAAGCCAACGATACCGGTGAACTTCCTAAAGCTGGCCGTGTAATGCGCGATCATCATGTCTTCAGAACAGGTAAAATATACTTATAGCATTTTGTACATACATGATTAGGCCGATTGCTTTATTTATTTATTCATTTTCGAAACTCAGAAATGAGCTGCTTTCTGCATGTCAGGGCTGCCTTCAAGATTACTCTAGTTGACGACAACTACGCTTGTTACTGTGAGTAAGTGCGATAAAACCTCTGCCAGACAAGCCAATACTTTATCAATACATGTGATTAGCATGTAGACAGCCATATTTCAATCTGCTCTGTCGGCAGTCTCTCATTCACCACTATTATGATTTATGATCGCGGTCAACACAAGCACATCGCGCTCGCGGTGCTAACAGCAAACTGTTAAAGACAAACTAAAATGAAAGCTGTCTATATGTAGGCTAACACTTTATCTGAAGATGTACCTGAGGCAGCCGACCTGCAGACAGTGAGTCTCCTCAGTAGAGGGTAACAGCAGTAACAGCGCCAGGTCACCATCAGTCGGGCATCCCTCCTCCGCTTTCCGCTCTCACCAGCGTGTGAAAGCCGGGCCAATATTAATCCTTGTTCGAGCTCTTGTTTTATCACTCTCCCATTTTCGTTTCTTTGTCTCCTCGGACAACACCTTCACCTTCTTCCTTTTCTTTGTCGCTTCAGCCATGACAATCATGTCTAACTTTGTTCACCTCGGTTCGGCTACGCTACTCCAAAGAGAGGAGGGGGATATGACGTATGCCGTAAAGCAGCCAAATTTTGTAGTCCTTTTTGTGTCCGGGTTCCTACCCGAACCCTGAAACTGCATAGAACCAGTGCAAGTGAAACAGACGCTCTCAAGCAATGACGGAGGTGTCATCCAACCTATTGTGAGTTGATGTACCATCACAGGGATCTTGGATATATATTTTGGGTCCATGTCATTGGTCCGACAGCCCATTAGTCCGACGTCCCGTTGTTCCAATATGTGATTATTACTGTATTTGTGTACCATAGAGGATCAGCAAACGCAACAAAAGTAGGCTACTGGTTGAGATACAAGTGTCATAGAGAGGAGAGAATGAAACACCATAACCTCCTGTTATTAACTCTGGGGTCCGGGTTGCGTGGGGAGCTCTCCGCGGTGCTGAACGGCTCCCGACGGGCGTATTTCTGCCTTGATGGTGCGCCGCGACCGGCTCTGGGTCAGCTGGGAAAGGCTTGAGGTGAAGCAGGCTCACGGCTTATGTGTTTGCCACTTTCTTTTTCATTTTAACCCACACCATGATCTTTTCCTGACCCTAACCAAGTGGTTTTTGTGCCTAAACCTAACCAGACCTTAACCACAGGGCATCATGATGATTTCGGAACAACAGGACTTCGGAACAATGGGTTTAATATGGTTGGAACAATGGGATGTCGGACCAATGGGCAGTTCCCATTGGATATATATTTTGAGGGCTCAAAAACTCCATTGTTTTGCTTTAAAACAGTACTTAACTTAATTATTTGACAGTAGCTACTTTATTTATTTAATAATTTTGTATTTTAGTAGTCCACAGTACTCTAGAGGAAATGTCAAAATATCATATATATCGTGTATTGCAATATAGCCTAAGAATATTTCAATATTATTTTTGAGCCATATCGCCTAGCCATAATCATGCTGTACTGAGGAGAAGACGACTTGAAACTAGTGATTGAGACTATGAACTCATTAGAAAGTTCAGGTTTAAGGCACTTCAGCATTGGCTTTAATTTTCAGATGTAGAGATAACCTCTTGGCTGTGCCACCTCTAGTGTGACTAGACCTTCAGAAAATAACTCTGACGATGCCCTTGTGATGACATCGGGGTTATCTCACTTTGTTCTCAGAGACTGAAAATGTTAACAGAAAGCTTGCATTACAAACTGGAGAAAAACAGAACTCATGTATTTCTAAATTCACTACTTTATTAAAACTATTTCAAACTTTAACTCTGAGGCCTCATTTACACCGCAAGCGATCCACAAGCATTGCGGCAGCACATGTGTATTCACACCAAAACCGAACAGACGTGTTGCGCAGCGGCCGCTGCTGTTCCGTCAAAATACAAACCACACCCGAACAGTTGGTGGCGGTAGTGTACCGTGTTTGCAAATCTCCAATAAACCCCAAAGAAGAAGAAGTGAGTTCTGACCCAAAGCCCAGGGTGGGCAGGTTCACGTGCCAGTGATTATTCCAATGTTGGAGAATTAATATTTATATTAGCACTACAAATGGGTAAGTACGTGAAACATGTGCCTGTCAGGTCTCGCTTGGTCAAGGGGGAGATGTCTACGGTGGCTGAGAGAGGTCTCAACACACGCAAACTTGTGTTTTTTGTTGTCGTGTTTTTGACTCGAGCAGTGCGTAGAACTGGTGCGGTGTGAATGCTCTAACCTGTTAACATGCTCGCCGAAATGAAAACGAGAGTAAACAGCGACCGTTTGCTTGCGGTGTAAATGAGACCCTCTCCACACACTCCTACTACCTGACTTTTCGACAAGCAGAGGTGTTGTGGCTCCAGCAGCACTTATAAAAGCCATTGTTTCTAGCAAAGACGATGGAGAACAGGTGTTCTTCTTCGGCACTCGTCCTCGGCACCGACTGACGCATGTATACTGCCCCCGTCAGTTCCAACAGGAATCGAGACGGCCTGCTGAGGGCAAAGTTGTATCCGGTACCATAAGTACCGGAAAAAAACAGGTACCTACGTATTTTTTGCGTGTTGGTCTCGACTTGGTACCAAAGTATCGGTTCTTATGACAACCCTACTATAGACTCATATAAAAGTAACCCATCTCAGTCGTCATTTATGACGCGCTGTGTGGTGGTGTATTTATCCCGAGAGTCCTTTGCAGCCCCAAGCCAAACAGTGA
Organism: Epinephelus moara; assembly: GCF_006386435.1. Taxonomy (NCBI): domain Eukaryota; kingdom Metazoa; phylum Chordata; class Actinopteri; order Perciformes; family Serranidae; genus Epinephelus; species Epinephelus moara. Next base: position 7,349,976 of record NC_065509.1, on the reverse strand, counting down.
CCAAATGAGGTCGGGACTTTTTTAAAAGGTATCGACCAGGTAGTAGCAGCACACATCAAAGACAAAGCTACAAAAATCGTAGACACAGTGCCGAAAAGAAAGCAAAAAGCAAATATAGCATGGCAAAACATCAAGTGGACAACGTAAGTTCCAAAACAAGTGAATCTGGGGTTGGCTTTCACCTCACTTTTGCTGGCAAGCTCTGAAGGAGCAACAAAGAGTTCCTGTGGTTAGCTTAGTTAGCATGCTTAAGTACTGGCTTTTCCATTAAAACAAATGTAACGTAATTACAATATTACAGCAAATTGCAGTGTGCGTACAAGGGGAGGCAGGGCCAAGTTTGAAAGTTGTGTTTACAAACAGTAACAGTAATTCCTGTATACTGTGCCTGTAAATTGCGAAAAGGCTAGTATAAAATCTTATTTTTTTAAATATAGTCATGCATGAAGACGTAAAGATCTAATTTTAAGTTGAAAGTAAAACATCTTTAGGTATTCACAGTTTAACATTCAAAAACTCAACTAATCTTCTTGCGTTGGTGTATCTTGATTTACCTGAGATGATTCAGATGTTGCTAAATTCTGATTGGTCACTGGGAATATGTGACATAACAGAGCCCCGTCCACTTCACACCAGTGAAAAGAGCCTGGACAAAATGCCAGTCAAAAATGTCTCAATTTAAAAAACCAAACCTGTTCAAACTTTGGCCGAAAATATCACTTTATGTAGGACCCTATCACTGTGAGTCAGAGGCTTATTCGCTTTACAGGGAACCAAACTGGGAAAAATGTATGTTAAGGGGTTATGATCTGAAGGAGAAGGTAAAAATTCCCTGTGGGCAGCTTCACTCCAAAGGATCAGTATCAGTATAGGTCTTCAAAAAGCCACTAGTGGTGTCTAGGCAGAATGAGCCCTGTCACGCACCCTCCCACCCCTAAAAATACACACAAACATGCACACCTGCCTGCGCACCGATAAGACGTCAACCACCACCGCTCCAAATGTGTTTGCACACCGGCGTCGGTTGACTGCACTTCCTCATTGAACGACTTGAACAATTTATTCTGACGCGCCACTGAATCCGAGGGGGAATTTAGATTGAGATTGGAAAAAAAAAAGGAAAATCAGACACGACCTGAAAGCCTTGAGGGAGAGAGAGGAGGGGGGACGGGATAAACCTGAGGCGCAGAGACAGGGAGATATATGAGCCTGTCACTCAACATTACAGTGTCACTACAAGCTGGACAATCATTAACACGGCTAATGAACACAGCGGGGCCGTGCTGCAGTACAGGCTGCACTCACATAAAGCCACTGTGGGGGAATTTCATTAGTCCTGCTACAGCAGTGATATAATCCACTGATTCCCAACCACAGGGTACATCTGCTGTTACCAGGGGTACCTGAGGGGATGTGGAGTGGCTCAGTGAATATGAAAAATTGAAAAAGTAGAAATGATGATTTGATAATACATATCCACGTGTGTTTCCAGGGAGGGAAATAAACACACAAAAATGCTTTGAATGTGGTGTGATCCTCAGTATAGTCTTTGTCTCAATAATTTACCAACTGTATTAGCAGCCCAGCCACCACAAGAAAGTGTTGGCATACTATGTTTCTGCAATTCATGAATTCATTACATTGGTACAATCATATCAACATTTTTAAAGTGATGTAGTATATGAGCTGACTTTCGGGAGGTGTAGGAGAGGTGGATGGTGTGGCCCCTGCCAAGCTGCAGACCACTGTTTGAGACCAATAAACTAAACTAAACTGGTTGTGATTTAACGAGTCACTTCTGCGTTTCCAACAGCACAAAAAACCGCTGATTTTATTGAGACATTGCTGCCTTTCCTTTGAGACATGAAAAGCCGTTGTTTTTCACCGAGACATCGCTGCTGGGATTGTGCTCTCAAACAAGCAACCCTGTCTCCTAGGACTTCGCTCATATGTTAAAAAACTGCTTCCTTAATTTCATCATTGTGGCAATATAATCGCTGCGTGGATTATGTTCAGAGACAACATTTCTTTCATGTTCCAATACACTACGTTCATGCACTGCATAGGCATCAGAATGAGGTGGTTGGCAAGGAAGGCAGGTGTGCAAAGTGCAGGATCTTGACATCCGAACCTCCGATTCACATTCAGACTCCTGTCTTAGGTTGAGGCAACAGAAGCACTTTGGTTAAGGTCAGGCCAGCTGTTATGAAATATGGGCAGGGGGACAACATTTTCAAAAGTGGGCCTCTAAGCCACACCTGTGGGGGAGGGGGAGAAATGACGATATAAACATCACCATGCAAAATTTGATATGTCCTGTGAATATAATCCAGTCAATCATATTTCCATGTGTATTTTGTCTTTTCTCTGTGTTTAGACCTTATTTTCTTATTCTGAAAAGCAGAGGAAGTCACATGTCTGTCCTGGGCTGAGAAAAATGCCCTCCAATGAATGATGATTGATGATTAGAGAAAAGTCAAATCAAACATTGATTGATGAAGTTATTGCATGGTATTAAATCACAAGATCAAATCATGAGTGAACCAATAATTTGTTTTTTCATTTATCAGTCTTGAGGCTACTTTAATCATGTATCAGTTAAACTATGTGCAGAACTAAAATAGTGTAGAGAGTATATGGCTGTTAACTCTATGTTTTCCAGTCATCCCCAATTTATGTAATACCAAGACTGTTCAGGGACCCCAGTATGCAGTAATATTTCAGTGGCACTTCTGAGTTTTGCGCATCGCGTACCTGACCCATGTCAGATGGACCGCACCATTTCACAACACCTGTGTGGGCGGGAGCATCTGATGGATGTTGAAATGTGTGTCAGTGCTAAAAAATAAATGTATTTATCATGTAAAAACATTTAGCTTGTATCATTAATGATATAAGTCAGTAAGTAAATTGTTGTACTTGATCCCATTTAAGGGTCAACCATAGAACTTTTTTATGGGCCCTCCCCCTTGGCCTTGGGCCGGGGTCATCAGGACCCTTTGACCCCCAAACAATGCCAGCATTTTTTTCAGGGTTTTGGCTTATTAGTCTGACTGTTAAGACATGCCTCAATTGTCCAACGGACCTGAATCAGTTTTAACACTTTCTAAGTTGTCAAAGTATAATTGCCAAGAATATCAAAATCACTGCAAATAAATGTGCTCTGAACCCACAGAAAGTGAAACCAATCCTACAAAGGAATCTTTCCATATCCCATATTACAGATTTAATTCTATGTATAGACATGTATTAATAGAATTAAAGACACTGAGTAAAGTGTTGTAACTGAAGTCCACATCTGAGAAGGAGTGAAGGCAGTTTTGGCACATAAAGTCATCTGAAACTGAAACTGATTGGTCATCCTGTTAGACTCCACCTTTTTAGTAATGTCAGGTGACTTCCCCCTGTGCTCCGTCAGCTCTTGTCCTGTTTTTGTCTTAACGCCAGGCTTAAAGAAATAAAAACAACAGCAGCCAGACATGGGCGTGCCCTGTTGAAGCACTACTAGTGAGCGCTCAGAATCTGATTTTAAAAAACAACCTGAAAAGAAGAAGGCTGAACTCTGAACATAGCACCAGATTTTAAATTTGCACTCAAATTTTGTTTTATGCTTATACATTTCTCCCTGTTTAACCTGGACATTGATTACAAATTAAATCAGTTTCATACGTGTGTCTCTAACAAACTTCCAATGGTTTCTACCCACAATGTGTGGAATATGTTGACCAATCCGCTGCTGTTATCTAATCTTCAGGCCTTAGAATGATTTGCATAAGTTCTTTGCATGTTGCATGTTTGCAAATTCTTTATTGTCAGTGACAAGAAAGGTTTTTGGCCCACTGACCTGGGTGCGACAGACTTGCGTTCCCTCTACATTTTATGATCTTCAGTAACAAGTATCAAGCAGTTTGTTTTCGTGCTGTTCAGTCAGGATCACTCCCAACATCAAAGAGGTATGCATCGCTCTCTATCTCTTTGTCCAGCTTTGATCTGTTCACTGACCCATACTTACTATCAATACAGTATGTAATAAAATACGGAATAAAGAGCCATGCACTCTTGCTAAAATGTCCTTTTAGCTCTTTAGCTAAAACTGCCTTCACACTTGTCCATGACAACACAAACTCCACCGTATCGCACCACAAAATGGTTGTTTTAGGATCTGACCACAACCCAGCATTGTGCCACAAACAATAGAGAAGTTCTGTTCGAGTACATTTATGGTGCTGTAAAAAAAGCCCCCCTTTTTCTCTCTGTTTTCTTTTCATTCACAAGCTTTGAGTGGCCACACACAGGCTCCTGCACACACTAACCCTATACAAAGCACACACACAGACAAAGGAATAAACTGAACAAGGTCGTCGTCAGGACAGTACCACGCTCACAGCCAGCAGCAGGTCCGTTCCTTACAAAGTCGTCAACACAAAGCAGCATAAACATCAATACCAGATGGTATATTCAAAAATGTAAAGAAAGCCCAATTTTGCATTTGGTTTAAGATTTTGAACTTTCTGAGAAAAGCGTTCCTGTGTGTGTTTAAGAAACCATTTCATGCAACGATCAAGGTATTTTCAGTCTTCCTTTTAAAAAAAATTATTTTTAACCATGCCCATTAATAATACTGTTCCTACAAATTAAGGAAGAATTGAAGCGTTCTCTCCACATCATAAAGCAGTCACGACTCTATCAGGGAGGATAGTCCTCATTAAAAAACAATCGATGGAATAAAATGAAACATTTTGCAAACTGTACTGTAGGTCCAAAACAAGGCCTAGTGGTTCAACTGCATATAAAACATTTACTGTAAACAGATATAAAGAAACTTGATAAAAAATAATGCCCTATAAAGGTTCTCTAATAAGCAAAAAAAATATCTCTGGAGCTGTAAAGAGATCCATAAGGGCGTATAAACTGCGCTACTACTGTAGGTCCGAAACAAGGTTTAGTGGTTCTAGAATATCTGAATAGATAGCCTATTAGAAACTTGATAGGAATGTTCTTTACTTACAACAACCAAGAAAAAAAACATCTCTGGGACTGTAAAGAGCTCCGTAAGGGCGCATAAACTGTAAACACAACAGGAAAAACATCTCTTCATGTCGTCACGGTCTCTTTGTCCTTGTATACACACATCCAAACTATGGGCCCCTAAAATAAATGTATTTCATGCCCCAGTATTTTCCAAAGTTAGCCAAGATAAAGTCGTTCAACATCTTAAAATCTCTTTGGGGATCACATTTTTGGACACTCTTATAGCCTACTTATATCTATACAGGCATATGTAGAAAAACAGCTATATATACATATGTATACACACACACACACACACACACACACACATACATATAGTAGTTTGTATGCATTTTCTGTTCATTGGCCCTTATTGTTTTCTGGAACTTATAAAGCCTAGTCATATCTATACAGACATATACTTATATCCTATAGGCTATATTAACTGTTTTTGTACTTTTCATGCCTTTTTTCATCTGAAAATTTCATAATTTTATTCTGCCAATAGAGTGAAATCAAATAAAATGGGACAAATATGGCTTTAAAAATGCATTATTTCAGAACTGTCATGAATCTGTAAGCTAATTTTATGTTTAAAATGTTGTAAAATGTCCTTTATAGGCTGTTTTACTATGACAAATCAGAGGGATTCTTCAAGCTTCCATAAATCTATAACAAAAACACCCCAAACAATAAAAAACAGCTGTCTTTCTGAGGCTCTGACAGTCTTTCAGTCAGCATGTTTCTGTCATCATTTGAAAGTTTCCGTGCAGTGCTCGGAGCTGGAAGGGCGTAGCCTAGTGGCGCTTTGGATAAAGAAATAGCTGAGATTTAATATCTTGCTTGAACTCAGAGCACAGGACCGCAGCCAAACACTGATATATTGGGACAATATTATACTTGGGGATTTAAATGGTCATAAGATTTCTTTTCACTGTGCTTAAAAGTTAGGAGGAAATAAAACACTCTTCTTTCCATCCCCGTGGCACCAAGAGCGTGAAATTGACCAAAGGAGCCACAAAAAAGGCAACTGAGAGTAATGGGAGTAGATAACAACAAGATGCAGACACATCTCTCTTTACTTTGGAGCAAAATGTGAGGCTACAAATGAAGTGCGACTCTCCATCCTCATCTTATCTAACTTGCGAGTCAAGGAGACAAAGACTGTGATTTTTGCGCGTCACCAAAAACATTAAATCCTTCCTTCTTTTTATTGTAATAGTGAAATTAGTGAACGTACCTGAGAAGAAAAGAGCGAGCACAGTCCCGAGGAGAATCATGTTTGCTGTGTTCGGGACACGGGGGGGTAAAACGGGGATGTGGGACGGGACTTGGTGCGTTCTCGGCTGGTCCAGCAGCACCGCTGTGCGCCCCGCAGACAGACACCCAGCCTGCCTGCCGCTACATTCACCACACTGACACTATCCGTCCGACCTTTTGTTTCACTGCCTGCGACGGTAAAAGTCGCTCAAGTTTCAAATCCCCAGATAGAAGGAAGGAGAAGCCTCGGAGGAATGTGTCGGAGCAAAGTACGCGCCGGAGAGGCAGCCTCTGAGTGGTGAGAGTGTGCCAAGGCTCCAGAATCACACCGCGCGGCTTGGGGGAATCAACTACTGGATGGCAGAGATGTCAAGCGTCACTGGGCTGTAGCTCTGCCCGCGGACAGTCATCACGGCGCGGCTCCGCTGTTGAGGGGGTCCCGGTACATTCTGCGATCATGATGCTGACAGACAGAGGAGGCTGAGGTTATTAACTGGTGATATCCCTCCTCCTCCTCCTCCTCCTCCTCCTACTTCCCTCCTCCTCCTTCTCCTCAGATCATCATCATCACCATCATCACCTTTAGGGACAGTGGGGATGAAAATAGGGCTGTAGCTACTGAGGTCATTATAACTAAGCAGCAAGCAAGATATTTTATTTACTTTTTTTTTTTTTTTTTTTTTTTTTTTTTTTTACATTCCTGTAATCTGAAAAACTTTCCAGTTGATGCAAACCAAGTAGCATTTGAAATCTGCACCCGAGAGCAAAAAAATATTCTGACCCTACTGCTAAAACCCCAAATATTTTGAGTTGTTATAGATTGTTGCCACTAACCCAAAGATTAGATTGGTCTTTCTCAATGATTTGGCTGCAAATTGGAGTAATATGTTTAATGTTTTGCTCACTATATCATGCTTCTACACCACAACAACATCAGTGAAGTCTAAATCTCTTACAAAGATAAGCAGTGTAGTGAAAAGCACCATAGTTCTTATTTTTCATCTAAATTATATTATGAATATATATTAATTATGAAACACACAACGAAGTGTGCGCGTTTTTAACAACTAATTTATGGTCATTACTTGCACAAAGTGGTTATTTTGGCAGCAACACAGTAACGTTTCAACAAATGCGCATTATCTTCATATTTTGTAAATGAATAAATCAAACTTTTCTTGTGATAAACACCTCACCCCAACATCACTCAGTCTCGTCATTTAAAGCTGCACTATAATCAAAATGTTTCATATATTTTTTATCATAAGAATTGATCAAATGACTCAATGTAAAATGAAAGGTGTTGCTCGTAATGACAAACTTGCAGAGGATTACCACTCGACTTCAGTTCCCTTCAGCACAGTGGAGCGTTTGAACAGCCTGCTCTCACACCCAGGGCATCAAAATTCACTGCTCGGGCAGAGTTACCCTCGGGACACCCTTTAGTATGTGTGTATGAGATGCACCAGGCTCCGTCATTGTTAGACATTCAGAGCTATTGATGTGGTAGAAAGAGTGCAAAAGTAGTCTGGTGGGATGTGTCGAGCAAGCACAGGACCCAATACATTTTCACTCTGACCTCGCCACATATAAGCACGGTCTCACTCTGGAGTCGTCGAAATCCGGCGCTTGGGCAGTGGCTTGCTGCATCAGAAACCAATGAAAAAAGGCAACCTTTAACGTGGGCATTATACGCGGTCAGTTGCCATTATAGTTTAATGGCGCTTGGCAACTACAGGGGGAAATGGGTTGGGACAAGGATGAAAGTTAAAGCGGCGAAAGTCCAAGTGGGGCAGGCGGGAGGGGCAGTGGATGGATCCAACAACCATCGTCTTTCACCCAAGAGAGCGGTGTTTGTGTCCAGTAAGATTCTAAAGCCAAACCCTGTTCTATTTTCCTAATCCTAACTACTTCTTTTTGTTGCCTAAACCCAACCATGTGTGTTATTGAAGGGGGAAAAAATTCAGTTTGCGGCTTTGTACCAACGTAGTGCATTTATTTTGAAAGAGACTGTAAAAGAGACCTTTCCCGTAAAAACAGAAGTAATCTTGAAAGAAGACAAAGCATGTAACAGGCAAAACTTGACACAGTGTCCCAGAATGTCAACAACCAACGTACCCAGGGTACCTTGCATGTCGTATGTGAACGTGAAAAGCCCATTACCAAACATCTACTGTATATGTGACGAGGCTGGAGTGAGAATGTGTTGCACATATCAATGTTTGGTCATGGACTTTCCACGTTCTGGGACGTCGTGTCAACTTCAGCCTGTTACATGCATTGTCTGTTTTAAAGATACACTTAAGTTTTCACAGAAAATGTAGAGTTTGCATAGTCTCTTCAAAATAAACACACTATGTTGGTACAACACTGCAAATTTACATTTTTTGCTTCACCAACAAATGCGCATGGTTACATTTAGCCAACATACACACACATGGTTGGGTTTAGGAAAAAATAACAGGGTCTGGCCTTAGAATCTTACGAGAAGCAAACACCACCCTCCCAGGTGAAAGTCAACGATTGTTGAACCCATCCATCACCCCTCACACCCCCCCGCCCTTGTTGGACTTCTGCCACCTTAACTTTCGTTGTTGTTCCACTGTGTTTCCTCCTGATGCTGCTGGGTGCTGTTAAACAGCAACAGTGACTGGCCATGTATCAGGCTGACATGAAAGGACAGCTTCTTTCATCAGTGTCTGGCGCCAGAGCTCACTGATCAAGCGCCATTTTTTGACGACTTCAGAGTGAGACCAGGCTGTAGGACGAAGAGACCAGGGTTTGTGTCCTGTGTGATACTAAAAGTCAACATTGAGCTATTTTGTTACATCAGTTGTGAGTCACGTGAGCCCTTAGTCACATCAACCACAATCATTTCCTAACCCTACCCAAGTAGTTTTGTTGCCTAACCCTAACTGCCGATCCTGTCTTAGTGAATATATCCTCATACAATGGTTCATATGATAAGTGTTGTGCTAGTTACTGAAAAGTAGTAACTAGTTACCGTTACTAGTTACTTCATTAAAAAGTAACTCAGTTAGTCACAGCATGACCTTGACGCAAGCGCACTAGTGTCATCTATACTCTGAGTACGTCCTGGCTGTAGATGACTGACGCTAGAGGGCACTAGTTGCTTTTCTTTTTTGCAGTGTAGTTTTTCTAAGCCACAAAGAAGACAACGTTGCTAAGAAGGATCATGTTTCGGGAAACTCAGCCCTGCAGCCCAAAACATTTCTTAACTGTATTGGCCCGTAGCTACATCGCCTTAGTGACAGCAGATGGAGTTTAACCAAGGGACTGTTAGACTACAACTTGACAAAACAATTGAACAGTATAGGAAACATGCAACCGTCTTCTACAGTGGAGTCACTCGCTGTCAGGCAGCTAAATGTTTTACAACTAAGGTAACATTACTTGGATACAAATATGGAAAGTGAGCTAAAGAGAACATTTGAAGAGCTACATGATGGTGTCGAGTCTGTCGCCCACTGCAGACATTGTCTGTCCACAACAAAAGCTTCCTCGGGATAACAATGGATATCACGTCGCTGGATATAACGTTACTGGGACTAAAAATCTGCAGAAGCGCTACTGCTTAATGTAACGTTACATCACTGTGGTGAGGCCAGCAGGTCGACAGTGACTTCAGAGATGGTGAGAGACGTGTTTCATTAAGATGCTCTGGTAAGAATTGTTCATATACCTCTATCTGACTTGACTATCTTTCATTGTTTAGGGCTAAAATGTTTTAGTGAAAGGGAACTTCAGTTTGTGAAGGAATACTGCATGCTGTGCACCGTTTTAAAACCTGGCCAAAAATAACGGTGTAACGTACCGTTTGGTAACGGTAACTGAGTTACTGAATTTAAAAACTAACGCGTTAGAGTATTAGTTACTGCCAAAACTAACGGCGTTACTGTAACGTGTTACTAATAACACGTTATTAGTAACACGTTACAGTAACACCAACACTGCATATGATATCCTACGAGAATGCACACACAAGGGTTCATCTGATATTTTACGAATTAGTGCCCCACAATTGATGTAAAGTTATGTAATTAACATAAAGTTAAGGAGGTTTAGTCTAGGCAAGTAAAGTTACTGTGGTTAGATTTAGAAGAAAAAGAAAAGAAGCAAGGTGAGGATGTAACTTAAAATGACTCAAAGTTCACACGATTCCAAATGCCAGTCTCTGGGGAAAAGTCCTGTGTTTTGTGACCTTCCATTACCCCAGCCTGCCTCTTAACTCAATCACCTGGGACTGCTTCTGCTTCCCTCTTTACTGCTGTCAGCGCATTGTTCATGTGATCACAGCCTTCCAAAATAAGTGGGTTAATGCAGATTAATGCAATAAGGGCTCATCATTATGTAGGTAATGTATGAATTTTGGTGCAGTACTTTTCATAGTAAAACGTGTGAATGGTGCATGACAACAGCTTGCATGAGTTGACTTACCACCGACCCTTTTCTGTTAATCATAAAAGGCTTCCCCCTGGTGTCATTATAACAGTTCTGGTGGTTCCTGCCCAAGTGTCAAAATATGAAGAGTAGTGATCAGATCATGTTTGTTTTAGCATCTTTCAGCACATTGTTTTGGTTGTACAGCTTGAAACTTCACTGTTTTGGTTCACTCTCATCTCTCTCATCAACCCCATCTCCAGCAGCAGCTGTTTCACTGAAAGAGCTCTGATAAAATCACTGTACACTACCTGCTCAACAGCAACAGACACAGTTTGAGACTAGCTGGTGAACATAGTGGAGCATTTAGCAGCTAAAGAGAGATATTTTTCGAAAGAGTTGGTGGAGACTAAAAATAGAGCTGAAAGATGAGTGAATATTGGACATAGATTGTGCTTACTGTGTTCTGTATCAGTTGGGTGTGTGAAGAGTGCTCCAGGAATGAGTCCTGAAACCCAGACATGAGCGAGCATTTTTGCACTCCCGGTTCCCTCATCTTAAAGTGAGTGGGTTTTTGGTTAGATACCTAAAATAAGGTCTGAAGAGACGTTTTGTCCTATGGCATAAAATATGTCACTTAATACCCCACGCATTGATTTTTATGTATCTTTAAAAAGGCGGTTGCAAACAAGTGGTTAAATGAGACTATAGAACATCATCACGCGGAACACGGGTTTACAGCCTCGTTGTGGGAGGGCTGTTTAGTCATGTGACAGTGTGTAGTTTATTTATAACCTTAACGTTAGCTTTTTACTTCTGGTGATTGCATTTGGGCTTCAAAAATCCTAAAAGTGCTGTTCATTTGTGAAATTATCTTGCTGAATAAAACATGTAACTACTATAAAAGTTTGCCACAGAGCTTATTTTCTGCAATCCAATGGAAAAATCCCACAGGTTTTTCAATGAGGGAACCAAGGTGACACGAACTTCTGCATCAGCCTACAGAAAAACATCATCCCCAGAGCACTCTGTAAAAGCAACTGTTTACATTAGCCATATCAACATTTATGGTAATGTGTCAGCATTGTATAATACAATGCAATTGCTTTGTTGCTACCAAGTGGACAAAGAAGAAAGAAAGACATTCACAGCATCAACTGAAAAAAGAGAACTGCTATAAGCCTAGTCCTCAATACAAATGACATTAAACATCGCTGAATTTGATAGTTACAGAAGCTTTGTGTCAAAAACAACAAATAACTACCAAAAGCTATCACACTGAAACAAAATAATACTAACTTACTCAAACACTAACTCAAAACATAATGAAAATAAAAGCACGACTAGCTATTTGTGCGAAATATAGATATTGCTGAGTACACAAGCTGTGGTTGCCGCTGTTTGATAATAATGTAGCTAGAATTTCACTAATAACTTTGTTGAAAAAAAAAAACACGAGTGGGACATGTATTATAGTTAGTTTATGTGGAGAGTTGGCATTTGTATTTGTTAAAATCTAAAGGATGGATGCAGATATTCTCTGCTGTGATGCCTTCCTTCTGCAGCTTTAGGAGACAGGCCATCCTCCCATAATACCTTTCTGCTGTCTTCTTCTTCTGTCACACATCCTGCAGTTAAAGCTTAATTCGGACGGAACACCAAATTACGACATAATCAAATAACCTTCTTGCTGTTGTGCAAAAGTTCACTTTATCTCTATGCAACATAATCATGTTTCAGTATTGTGTCAACTGGATGTGATTTAGCTTAGAGTGTTCAATTGATGCTTCATTTTTCACTGACTGCAGACACATATTAATTCCCCAGAGTAATATCTTAGAAATACACACTGAATGCACATACAGGAATATGAGGACCAATTTGAATGGCCTCAGGTGACAAGAATATGGTAGAAACCATTAAAGGAAGCAAATTTAGGAGGATTATGCAATAATACAATATTTCCCCTCGTGTAGCCTTCAGAGTTATTTTGTCGGTCTGAAGCAGTGGAGTACAAAGTGGGGTCATTTAGAGGGCTGCAGGGGCTCCACCTGTTAAACCACTGTAGCATCACTTTCATTTCATTTGCACATAAGACCACAGAATAACAAACGAATGACACTCTCACTGCCTGCAGTATGAAAACGTCTCTACATAGTAAAACCAATTCATGTGTCTATCTCTTGTGAAGTTCCTGCACTTTTAACAGACTAGGATCAGCTCCAGACTCTTAAAAAAGAAAGATAAGTTATTTAATTGAAGTAATATCTTTTGTTCTTTTAATTATTCATACTAATCTTTATTTGAGGTTCTGTATTTTTATCTGTACCGCTGCTGAAATTTTCCATATCTTTATCAGCACCAGTGCAGTCTGCTGTATGGGTGAAATGCTTACTTTGCATTTTAGAGACATTCAAAATGGATATAACTGAATTTGTTAACATGTGTCCCAAATTAATTGTGGGATCCTGATCTCAAGTCAAATATATGCTTGTAACAAGGAGCCCACCTAACATAAAAAATGAAAGAAAGCTGTACATGCTTATCACCAATTTACAAACAGAAAAAAAAAGGAAAAGAAAAAGGGTACAAATTCCAAACATTTTGCCAAGGCTTAAAGTTATACATATTTAAGGGCAGGGCTGCTTGAGTGACAGGCTGTCTTCAAGGCGTTGCTACAGATTCAGTCCACTCCTCATTCCTCCACAGCTCCAACCTCTTGTTAGAGTATGATCACTTCTGACTCCAAAACATCCAAGATGGCAACAGTCGAAATGCTGAACTCGAGGCTTCGAAACAGGAGTTCACAACCAATGAGTGACGTTATAGTAGCTACTTCTATTATTTTTACAGTCTATTGCTGCAGTCTGATTGCTTCAGACAAAGGACTCGTCTCTGTACTTGTTTTATTAGATCTTAGTGCGGCGTTTGACACTATTGACCAAAGGTTCTGCACTAAGCTGGTTTAAATCTTATTTATCTGATCGTTTTCAGTTTGTTCACGTTCATAATGAGTCATCCTTACGTACTAAAGTTTGTTTTGGAGTTCCGCAAGGTTCTGTGCTCGGACCAATCCTATTTACTCTATATATGCTTCCTTTAGGTAACATCATCAGAAA
>NC_065509.1:7300688-7335072 GCF_006386435.1 Epinephelus moara | reverse complement strand
CTCTGTCTCTCTTTCTGTCTCATTGTGCCATACGGATTACTGTTAATTTATTATGTTGATCTGTTCTGTACGACATCTATTGCACGTCTGTCCATCCTGGAAGAGGGATCCCTCCTCAGTTGCTCTTCCTGAGGTTTCTACCGTTTTTTTCCCCGTTAAAGGGTTTTTTTGGGGAGTTTTTCCTTATTTGCTGTGAGGGTCCAAAGGACAGAGGGATGTCGTATGCTGTAAAGCCCTGTGAGGCAAATTGTGATTTGTGATATTGGGCTTTATAAATAAAATTGATTGATTGATTGATGTGCTAGAGCCTATGTCTGAAAGTAAGTAAAAAACCTCAAATGAATAGTTCCAATTTTCAGAAAGTATTATTTGAGGTGATGAGTGCGATATCAGTCTGCAATCTGTTCTTATTTCCAGGTTGTCACATACTGATGCTTTGTCACAGCCCTAAGCATCAAACAGGGTACCCTTTAAAGGGGATTTATGGTCATGCGTAGACCCTACGCACATAGCCTATGCACGTCGCCTATGCCGTTGTGAGCATCTTTACTTCTGCGGTGGTGTGTCTGTGTCACTCTGCAGTTACACCTCCAAAACACTAGTCAGCGGCAGAGATTTCTGTGATTCAAAACACACCCAAAACACACATTAAACATGTCTTAATAGAGACAGTTTTAAACACAAGTACACATATTAGCTTCACTACAACTGGCAGCATTCACAGACAAACACTTGTATTTATCTGGACACATTTTCCCCACAAATACAACATGCTTACGTTATTAGCACAAGCCTATGGCATTTTACATTGTATAAATTAGCCTAGCAACTAACAATCTTTTCCTTTTCTCATATAAAACCAGGAACAACAGCAACATTTAACAAAGGTAACGGCACACAATTTGGCTCCATAACAACTCACAAGGTTCACCCACAAAACAACTGTCTTATACTAAACACGTTTTTTAAACAAATACAACATGCTAATGTTATTAGCACAAGCCTATGGCATTTTACATTGTATTGATTAGCCTAGCGGCCAGTGATCTTTCCCTCTTCTCATATGAAACCTGGATAAATCCCTGAAGGATAAGTCACACACAAGACTTAAAATGCTATTTTAGTGGAGGCTTTACTGTCTTCACAATTTATTGTTTCTTATCTGTGAACTAAAAGTAAATACAAGCTCCGTTTCCACTGAGGGAAATGCTGTCAGTATACAGCGACAGACTGGAGGTCTGCGTCACCGTGACACGTAGTTACAATTCTGGGGAGATGCATGTTAGGCTACGGCGTAGGCTACGGCGTAGGCTACAGCGTAGGCTACGGCGCGTCGATTCGACGCAGGACTATAAATTATGTGTTAGGGTATCTATGTGATTCACAGCTGACACACACTGTAACACGTGGTTAATGTTGTGAAACAGTTGCTGTTTGGTTCAGACGATAAACTTAAGTTCGGTATAAAAATGGATCATGTTTTTGGTCAAAATAAGTATGTTGTATAACATTATGTCGTGTACGTATGTTTTGAGCAACATCAACTATTG
Organism: Epinephelus moara; assembly: GCF_006386435.1. NCBI lineage: Eukaryota > Metazoa > Chordata > Actinopteri > Perciformes > Serranidae > Epinephelus > Epinephelus moara. The sequence continues at coordinate 7,333,522 of NC_065509.1, read as the reverse complement.
GTTTCAAACAGGACACGAACTGAGGTCTCCTGGGTGTTACTCTTGTTTTGTCTGACCCGTCCACTTCCCCTCCTCCTGCCTGATGTGGACTTTCTTACTCTTCATACTATGATGGTTGCTCCAACACATTCTCATCCCAACTCTCCAAATACCGCTGCTTTGTCAGAGGACCTACATATGACACTATCCATCTATCCTCCTGCGTCTGTTTTGGACACTGAGGGACAGCATGTCAATTTAGGCTTGTTACATGCATTGTGTCTTTTCTAGATACATTTCAGTTTACACAGGAAATGTACAGTTACAGTTTGTGGCATACATACGGGGTTTTTTTATATAAACTTATAACATCTGTAAAACACTTGATTTTTAGGTTTATTTTCTTTGGTTTTGGTAACAAAAGAATGTGGTTAGGTTTAGAAAAAAACATCATGGTTTGTCTTATAATTCATACAGGAAATGAACAGCGGGCTCCCTGGTGAAAGTTTGAAGTTTGTTTGACCATCTACCTCCCCTCCCGCTCTCCCTATGGACTTTCTCACTCTTTGTCCATAATCCCACTGGCAAACAGAAAAACAAACCCAACCAAAAACATAATCTCCTTGGCAGAGGTAATAAACACATCAGCAACAAACATCAGTCTACAACACTGTGTAAGCTTTGAAAAGTACTGTAAGATAAAGGGTAAAGGAAGATTTGATGGAATACAATACGCAGTTTGCTTTTTATTTGCAATACTGATCAAATTCCGGAAATGGAAAGCAGGTGCTGCTGTGCTCCCCATCCACAGCGCTGTGGTGTGAGCCGTTAAGGTGAACTGCTAGACTGGATGATTGTATAAACGGAGGAGAGAAAGCTGGAGGAGACACTTTTATGGCTGGCCAACCATAAATAGCAGTAACACATAGGCAAAGAGCAAGTAGCTACGCATGCATATGTGCAACACTCACACAATTACACACGGTCTAACACCATGTGTGCTTGAATTCTCTCACATGCAATTTCTGTAATTGGTGGTGGAAGCAGCAGAGATGGCACACAGTTTTATGGGTGAGCATCTGCAAAATGCTAATGCCTGGGTGTCACAGATTAGTCTCACTGACAACAGGAGAAACGAGATAATAGAATTAGAATTTCAACCCAACTATCTGTTTTTGTTTTGCACAGAAGCACAAGCATGAGATCAGCCCGCGCTGTAGACAGCAGAGCATCAGGAAGGCCACAGGGACAAAGACGGGCAGGATGCTTTTTTTCATGTATTAACAGCTTTTTCAGCTCCACTTACAAATCACAACTGTGATCAGTGAGTCCATTTAATGATGACGTGCACACACACGCATATATACGTACTGTCACACACACACCAACAGTGTTACAACCTTGTCCCATCAAGCAAATTACATGGCTCTCTGTTCACCCCCAGAGGTCATTCAACCTCATGGCCTGTTGGGCAACAAGCTGTTCTGCTAATCAGTGGAGAGCCGCCCCTCTCCAGGGAGAGACATATGGTGAACAACACTGACATCACAACAAATAACAACCACTGTGACATGGCAATAGAGGCTTTGTGACCACATCTGGCTCCACTGCTGCCACACTGGCTATAAGGTCTTAATATACAGCTACAAGGCAAGAAGGATTCAGACATTTAGTGCAGACATTCATGTTCTGCACAGAATGATTCGTAAAAACGTTAATGATCTTGTGATTTTTCATCTTGCACCATCATCAAGTAAAATTTTGAAGCACCAGCTCCATCTCTCCACCCTCTAAGAACTGGGTATATCAGGCTCTGCACTCTCCCTGTTCAAATCCTAACTCAAAGAACGCACTTACAGGGAACTCAGAGAGAATCTGTGTCTGAATTCAATTCAATTCAAAACACTTTATTTGTCCCGAGGGAGCAATTTGCAGAGGCAAGGATAAGCTGTACACACAAACACACACACACACACACATACACACAGAGAGAAAAAGACAGAAAGAGAGAGTAGTATTAGTGCAAAAATGAGCTGTACACATTATGATAATAATGATTATGATATAAAAATCAGTCATTTATTTATTTTGAATCATACAAGGTAAAACTCCAGAGAGATACAATCTAATCAGCTCCTTTAACTTGCGCACTGTAGTTTAGTCCTTTTTTCCCTTTTTTTAAACATCATTGGCTGCTGCTTTATAATCCTTCATTTTGCCAAATGACTCTGGTAATCCATAATTTCTGGTTGTGGAATGATCTAAAAATCCAGTGTGTAGGATTTAGGGCCATCTATTGGCTGAAATGGTTCATAATATTCCTAAACTGAGCATAGTGTTAGTTCAGGCAGGCCATGTTGACAAGCTCAGCTCATGTCCCAGCTACATCAGCTGATCACAAGCAGCCCAATCAGCTGATTCATAGCAAGGAGTCAGCTGATAGATCACATGATTCCTTTCTACGCAACCAATTGGCAAATCTCATTTAAGGCACCCGGTTTAAACTGCTTTAGCCTGCCATCTGTTGCTGCTTGCTCTGGAAGCCTCTTTGCAACCCACCTCCACCCCAGCTCCTCCTTTTCAGGCTGAGTCTGACTTATCAATGTCATTTCTGTTTGTCATTGATGTTGGCTCTGTTTTGTTCCCGGGGGGTCTTTGCTGCTGCTGTCCCTGCCTTAGGGGCCGTACGCATGCCGCATCTTTAACCGCCTGGAAATCACAAGGTCTGGGCGCTACTTTTGTGCCTTTTTTGAGCTAGCTTTCAAGACCGCAGTGGTAGGTTGTGTCTGAGGTTGCTAAGCAACCTTAACAAGCACTGTATAGCCTATTTACCTGAAATCCTGAGTGCAGAGTTGAACTTCTTCCAGGTGCTGTTTGTGTGTAGGCCTATTGTGTGCGGGCATATTGTCCGTGGTACAGATGAAAAGCTCTGGTAGCCCTGCCCTAAAATGACCAACCTTTCCATATTTACTACAGACTGATATTTATAGAAGAAGGGAAAGATATCTGTCAGCTGTGATTGGCTGTTCCTTGTAACAGTTGTGCGCACTACTGCTTTCCAAAAGTTGAACTTGGTTTATCTCAAGGTGCGGCTGTTGCGCCCTGAAAAAAGGCACTCGTGCGCGCCGTGATGGCATCGCTCTGGCATTGCTCTGGCGTTTGAGTGTGCCTGCCACGTGTCTACATTGAAAACAATGAATTTGAGTGTGCAAAAATTGCGGCATGTGTACAGCCCCTGGGGCCTCTGTGTAGGCGTATGAAAGGGCAGGGAGGTTTGCTCTGTCTGCCTCAGACTTTCCTCACATGCGTGTAAAGTCATTTGGCCAAATATCAAATAGAGATGATTTTTCTTTGACTAAAGTGGTCCTGACTGAATTATATTGTCATTAGGTTTTAATCATCTGAAAATTAGATTCATTGTGTTTTTGCTTCCTTAGAATGAACCGTTTATATCTACATCCAGAGTGGGTCCTCTTCCAAGGAGTCCGCCATGTTTTTTTTTTTGAACAGACAAACCAAACACTGGCTCTAGTTAAAGCCATTCGCATTTTCATGTTTTAACATCGGCCACTGTCATTCTCCTATTGCTTGACAAACAGGGGAGTTTTAGTTCTGTAACCTCACCACTAGATGCCACAAAATGTTACACACTGGACCTTTAACTGTAGTTTTGGATACAGTTGTTTCATTTGTTTTACAAATTAATTTCACTACAGACTCCCTAAATTATTTGATGTCATCGGTGACATCTACAGTGGTGTCCTGAAACATCCTCCTCAGTCTTATTGGCTCCATCTCTTGCATCACTGGAAAATGCATTGTAGTCTGTAAACACATACAGAACCCAGTGAGATTGCTGCATGGCCGCTCCTCCCAAATAGGGGCTGTCACACCAGTCCTTATTCACGGTAAAAACCCTTGCCCCCTTCTCTTTTCACACCAAAGTCCTCTGCTCTGTCAGATCCACATGAAGAAAAAGAGTCATCTGGTTGAGTTTCACTGAATCAAAGGTTATTACAGTTCCTGATATCCCAAACCCGAAACTGATGCAGCACAGAGGTCAACCAGTTTACAGTGGCCTTCTGTACAATGGTTAGCAGGATGCTAGTACATTACCCATCTTCTCCATGTTTTCCATATCAGCAGAAGGAGCCCACAGACTGGTGAGTTGATTACCTTATACCAGTGAGAGACTCACCACCACCATCCAATGCCATCCACAAAAAAGCACCACCAACACTTGCAAAATAGACATAAGAGCATAAATTTAGCCCACACTTCATGGAGCTGATGGAGAGGCAACTGGAAACATAGGCGCCTGCACCATGGTTGATTTGTGCAATAAAAGTGTGATGTAGTATACACAATATAAGTATAAGGGTAGTTCTATAATATATATAGTTGTATAGTGATTCAATGAAGATTGATAGATGGCCGGGAGTTGAGGAACTGAGCAGCCTTGGCGACAAAGGTTGCCCTTCTCCTCTCTGTACTACAGATATCGCCTGGGCAGCAAAGCCAGCATCCTGAGGAGAGCCACTCAGACACAGGGAACTGGACGTGTGAGGTACAGGATCTGTGAGAGGTCCTGTAGAATTTTGCGAGCTGCCTTTAGCATCAGCTGCTCACATAGGGTGAAGAAGACTCTGACAGGAAGTCTGTTTTTGAGGCCGATGGAGTGGAACCTCTAAAGATCTCAATGAAGGTGTAGTCAGATGTTGCAAGGATGTCCTTGCTGACCCCCGAGGAGTTGAGCTTCCTTGGGAGATACTAATGCTCCTGGTAGGGTTTATTTATTTATTTACATTTATTTATTTGTGGCGCAATGAACAACATAGTCATCGAACAAACACTACAAATCACAGCAGACGTTACGAAAAGTGGATACAGTGCAACATATTACTCATTACCTATTACAGTCAGTGTTTAACCCAGGCTACCTAGAAGCGTACTCTGCTTTAATAAGTTGACAAGCTGCAGAATAAATGAGCTCCTCAACCTGTTCAATCAAGCCTGTGGGACTCTAAATCTTCGTTGTGATGGCAAAGGCTAATATTCCTCAAATATTGTGAGAGGGATCAGACATATCAGTCAGACAACATTCTTTTAGTATGCACAGTCTGGAAACTTGACTCAAGCACTTGGCCCACAAATCTTTGAGCAAATACTCAGCAGTCTAGCTAGTCTAGCTTTAAGCTTAACAAAGAGACATCTGTATCATGCACTCTGTATTAGAGATTGGACCTCAGTTTCTGAAGAAAGTAAATGTGTTGTTGTACCTTACTACAGATGTGATCTACATGTGCACTGCAGCACAAAGCAGCTTCCACATGGATGCCCAGATATTTATAGGAGGAAATTTGTTCAATCTGTGTGTCACTGACAGCAACTAGCAGAGGATATGAATTCACTGGAAGACTAAAAATGACCTCTTGTGTCTGCTTTGGATTAATAATGAGTGAATTCCTCTCATACCACTCCACTAGTCTGTCACAATATTGTTGAATACTAGCAGCAGTAAAGCGCCAAGTGCACTGAAAGTTAAACTTCACCATTCCTTAATCATATAGTTTTAGTGTTGTCTGTAGTTTTCCAACCTACTTTTGACAAAAGTGGGAAAGCGGCTGCATTCCCCTGGAAACTACACACTCCAGTCCAGTGAGATCCACCACACATAAAAAAATATTCCTGTGGGAAACAATGCCTGGCATTTCCTGAAGATTTCCTCTGATTTGGAGGCAGATTTCAGCAGGTTATCAAAGATTGTGTCCAGGTACTTCTACTCCTCAACAATCTGTACAGGCTTCCTGTGATAGCGGTGATGAGTAGTTCCAGCTGCTAGCTGGCAGTCACTACTTTCTCCTTGACCTTGTTGTGACATTAAATTCAAGGCAACACTCCACAAACTCATGAAGAGTTGAGCTGTGTAGCTGTGAGCGTCCTGAAAGCAGAGACAGAACTGTGCCATTAGCATACTTGACTAAATATGACTTAAAGAGTAACTTAACCCCAAATCCACTTATTTCGGTTGAAAACCAATATATATGGGTATTCAGTAGTGTTGTTGATGATTAAAATTTAAATCTTGACATTTGAGTGCAAAGTATTTGAACTTTTCATATTGTGTTATAAATATGCATTATGACTGCCCTCTACAGGTTCAAACCTGGCTATTGCAATAACATTTTGCTATTGGCTGATCTGGAAGCAGTGAAAGCAGCTTTTATCACCAACTAACCCCCCAGTGCCAAAACTTGCTTTTCCAGTGCCGATAACAGGACCACAGTCACAGCAGTTGCCTGCTGCCAGCACCGGTACAAAGGCTTTTTTTTTAATTGATCGGGATCAAGTGCTGCGGGTCTGGAGGTGGCATGAAGGAGTTGTTGGAGTTAGTGTCAGTGTTGCTTGTTCATGCTGCAGTGTTGTAAGTTATCCAAGGACTTCAATGCTGTCACTTTGGCTGCAGCTCTGCCCACATTCAAGCATTTTGTAGACTGTCCAACAAAGGTAAATAAGACACTGGACCTGCTGTATGCTTTTGTTGAAGATGCATACAACTCCATGGCCCTCCCTCCCCTCAGAAGATCAGACCACAACCTCATCCACCTTCTACCCCTATATAAGCCTTTAGTCCAAGCCTGTGACTACTAAGACCGTAAGGAGATGGTCACAAGAGTCCAATCAGGCTCTGCAGGGCTGCTTTAGAATTACAGACTGGGATGCGCTTTGTAGCTTACATGCGAGGACACTGATGATCTCACATCTAACAGGGCACCTCAACTTCTGTGTGCATAATGTTCCATCAGAGAATGCTAATTACCCAACAACAAACCCTGGTTCACCAGAGACATCAAGGTCCTTTTGAATGAGAAGAAGAAGGCCTTCAGAGACGGGGGCAAGGAGGAGGTAAAAAAGAGTTCAAAGGAAAGGAATGCTATAGAAGGAAGAAAAACTCTCATTTATAACCACTGCATACGCACAATAAAGGGCTTGAAATGTCTGCACGCCACTTTCTAAGCATTGGGATTTAAAAATAACTTGACGAGGAAATGTGCATAAATTAACAGAAACTTTGACCCATGTATATCCACATTTTGGAGATAGGGGAAAATTGGCAACGCAGATGTTGAGGTGGTGAATTGAAGCTTAATGTGAGAGGAATCAGTGTACGTATAATGATGCCTCACACACTTTTAATTTCACTTCCTATCACACACACACTACTATTACACATTACTTTTAGATCCACTTTATCATAAACCTTTAAATGCAGCAGTGTTATTTGTGCCTGTGCTAGAGAGCCATAATTATTCCATATGCAATTTGCAATTGTGAAAGATATGAGCCAACAAATCTCAAATCAAATTCAGCTCAATATTTCATGAGTGCTGGCTCAACATCACACAGTCATATCGTTGATTTGGGATTTTTAAAAGGAAACTGCGGACTGCTTGCTCAGTTTTTAATACTTTTTAGCGTACATCCTCATTTGTGCGTATGCAAGTTTAATAAATGAGGCCCCAGCAGAACCACACAAAGGATGTACTGAGTGGCATGAGAAGCCTCACAAGCTACAATCTTCTCCCTTCAATTCTAAATTGTTCTCTCCTGCAGCAGCACCATATCTCCAGGTGAACTGTGCAGACTCCACCGAAGTAAGGCTGTGGGTCTCGAGGTTACTCAAAGTGTGTGCTGCCCAGCTGTGTGAAGTTCTCCACTACATCTTTTACCTCAACCTGGGTCTCAAGCTGTGCTGTGGAAGACATCCTACCTGGTTCTTGTATGCGCTCTAGTGTCTCCAACAACTGCAGACCAATGGTGTCGACTTCTGATGAAGTCCCTGGAGAGGTTGGTCCTGTCACACAAGTTTCGTATGTGGGAGTGGAAGAAACCATCATCTTCCTGATTCATTGTGCCTATGCCCATCTGCCGCCCTGCTGGGGAGAAAGCTAATGGTGATGAAGGTAGATGCTCCCCAGGTGTTCTGGACTGTGGACTATCTACCTGATCAGCCACAGTAAGAATGAGTAAAGGGGCCTAATGGACTCATTCGTTGATTGGTGTGAGCTGAACCAGCTTCAGCTTAACACTAGTAAGACAAAGAAGTTGGTGGTGTTCTCAAGTAGGTGGAAAACATCCTCTACATTTATTTATTTCTAACAGTGTGTGGTAGGACAACTTCAGCATAGTACTGCAAACACTGGATGACCGGAGCCTCTGAAGGACTTCTTGTACTAAGTTTGTTGTTCAGATGCATTTCCAGGTACTTGTAGTCCTGTGCAGTGTCCACATCCATCCCCTGGATATACATGATAATCAGGCAGGGTTTTTCTGTCCTGGGTGTAGAACTTGATTCTTTGGTGGTGGTGTCTTGTGAGAGGAGGATGCTGCACAAATGGCAGAGCATCATGGACAATGACTTTCACCCTCTCCACTACAGTATGTGCTGGTCACACACAGGAGCACCTTCAGCAACACACTGCTGCCACAGGAAATCCTTTCCTCCTGTTGAAACTTTCGGACTCATCTACCTCATGCAGAGAGATGGACAGCAGAGACATGGAGTGCTGACGTGGCTCCAGCCTCTATTTTAGATCTGTTCTGCTCTGTTTGATTGTTATCTCCCCTGCTCTACCTCGCTCCCTCCCCCCTCCACCGTTTCTCTCTCTCTCTCAGGGGACAAAAGTGCAATATCATGGACATAATTATACACATTCTATATTAATCATGCACTCTTTGTCTTACACTACCCACACCTCAGATGTGATACTGTACATATACTGTTTATCTAACCTAACCTTTATCAAACTAACCTATATTTAACCTGATTTTGGCATTGTACATAATATAAAATTTGTATGTTTGCACTCTTTCTATTTTGTATGGTACCTGCTGCACAGCAATCTCCCTCTGGATTAATCAAGTTTTATCTTATCTTTATTACTGGATCTTAGGCTCTGTCTTGAAGAAGGTCGCTGTGTATGGAGCAATAAATAAATTCCTCAGTGGGTGCTACACTGACAGGGAAAGCCGAGATCGCAGGTGGAAAATCTGTTGTTCGTCCTGTATCCAGCAGCATCATTTGATGGTAAATGGTAAATGGACTGCACATATATGGTGCCTTTCTAGTCTTCTGACCACTCAAAGTGCTTTTACACTACATGTCACTTTCACCCATTCACACACATTCACACACACTGGTGGCCGAAGCTACCTTACATGGTGCCACCTGCTACTCAGTAACCATTCACACACTCTCACACACCAATGGAGCAGCCTTTGGGTTGAGTATCTTGCCCAAGGACTCTTTGATACGTGGACTGGAGGAGCCAGGGATCAAACCGCTGATCTTCAGAATAGTGGACAACCCGTTGACGACCCTTTGAGCCACAGTCAATATTTGATGTGACAATGAGGCAACTGGAGGCAGGAAGAACCAGGAGGTGTGTTCTAGATGCAGCTCAGAAACAAATTTCACTGGAGTTCTCTTGGCTTGTATTGCACCCCAGCCACATTTCCAACAATGCATCTCAAAATATGCATGAAGAAGATATGAATATTTGAAGGAGTTTCATGAACAAATTAGTACAGCAGATTCCAGAAACACATTTTTATGCAAATTGTGCCCACCAGGTTTGAAAAACAAGTCCCAACGACAGCCACACCTGCAACAAATTTGTAAAGACACATTGACTTGAAGCATCTGACCACAGACGCTGTTAAACAAGGTAATCAAGGAAAATATTTGTCACCTAAAGGCTGAACTTTCTTAAGTGGATGCTGTATGCACAACAGCAGATGGCTGGTCTGCTGTGAACAAGGCATTTATGGGCATCATGATTCACTGGCTCAACAAAAATGATGTTACTCAAAGAAGTTCTGCAGTACATTCATTATCCATAAATGCTTATCTTATTCAGGGTTGCAGGGGGGGCTTGAGCTATCCAGCTGATAGATGACATTAGGTGGGAGGCTGGGTACACCCTGGACAGGTTGCCAAACTATCACAGGGCTGACACATAAGTAACAGACAACCATTCACACCTATACGGGCAATTTAAGCCCCATTTCCACCAAACACTTTCAGTATGGTACGTTTGCAACCAACAGTAACCCTTCAGACATGTACCTATAGACCCTAGAGTTTCCACCGCAAACAGTGGACGGGGTTGTTGGCACTCACTTCTCCGTCCAGCACTCATTGTACTATCTCTTCACGGGGGGACACAGAGCAAAGTCTGCACCTTGTTTACGTCCACAGAACGAGGTTGCACGCCGACATTTTCAGAACAAAATAAAACAGTCTGCAGTGAGAGTCTCTCCAGATGAGATATTTGAAAATAGCGGGTTTGTGCAATTAGTCCTTCTCAGGCAAGCTCAGGGGTTTAGTGGTTACATGAGCCTCAAAAAGTTTAACTCCTCACTTGGACAGGGACATGCTGGGGACCTTCTTCAGGAGCCTAAAGACAAATTAGAATAGACAGCCAAGACCAGCAGAGCTGAGAGGGCAGACGTTTTTGCCACCTTTTGGTTGAGCATCAGAAGCTTGTGTGCAATGCATCCTGGTACATGTAGGCGCTGCTAGCACAGCTCCACAAGCAATAGAACTCAGCCTTATTGGTCAATATAGCACACACAGAAATGTATTGCTTCAATTGGATACATTTACCATTAACACTGAGTGGTCATCCACATAACAGGTGAGGAATTATCCCCCCAGGTTCCCACACATTTTCATGTGAAAAATATCAAAGCTTTTCCATGACTTTTCAAGGACCCAAAATACATCTCTATTACCATTCACAATGTATAACACAAACATTGCTCTATCTTTAGAATTCAGTTCAATTCAAAAGTAGTAGTGGGGCAAAGCATAGGTATGGTAACTTTGGGTGTCATGATCCTAGATGGTAAATTATTCTGTCACATTATTTTCTTTTATTTGAGAATATCAGATTCAATTTTTATTCAAACATAATTCCAGCTAGCATACATGGGTGGAGAGACAAAACATGGGAGAAAATGAAGAACCGAACGTGATGGTAAACAAAACGCCACACACATATTACAGCTACGTCAACAGCTACAGAAAATATTTAATGTTAGTTACGTTACATTACATGGAAGGTTATCCATAGAAGATTACCGTAACAATTTCATTTCACACAACAAAATTCCATGACTTTTCCAAAACTTTCAAGGATAATACTAATTCTATGACTTTCCCAGGCCTGGAAAACCAGATTGTGACATTTCATTGACTTCTAGATTTTTCATGACCGTAGGAGTTTCCCTCTAGTTACTTTGGTATTATCTGAGGCCAAGTAGTATACAAATAAAGATTTTGTACAGTACAGTGCTAAAAAGGTGGGAGGAGTAGGGGGGTCAAGGGGGACCCAGCAGCTAATTTTTGCTAACACCATTTGCAATTATCTTTTATTGCTTAATTTCATTCTTAGTTAAATAGGAAGTGAATTAAATTAATGTGCTTTATAAGCATTATAGCAAATTTTAGCATAATTTTACAGTATTTGGCAACAAATTAATTTCACTTTACCCATACCTGATCCTGACCACTTCTGGAGGTGGTTTGGCTAATTCAGTCAATTCCGTCCTTAATGTGTTTTGGGTGCATTTACACATGTTATTTCAAGTGATCAAACACTATACAACTGCAATCCAATCACCCAAAACACATTTCAGTGCAAGTTGTGAAGAGGAACTTGGTGATTTGCAGCAGTTGTGGTCTTGACCAGTCTTAAAATAAAATCCTGAATCCCCATGTCTGAATCCGAGACAAAACCAAGACCTTCAAAAAGTGTTCTTGAGACTGTTTTCAGGAACAACAACATTGCACACAGTTTGGGTGAATTTAGTTGTGCCTACACTCCTTGGCATGAGTGAAAAAGTGGACATATTTCTAAATTGCTAATTTGATTTTAATTTCCTGACACACAGTAAGCTGTCTTGTCTTTAGCTTAAGTCTGTGCTGAAGTCCAATCATCGTAATCAGTGTAGATGTGCCTCAACTGTTTCATGTTAATGGCCTTTGTTGTGTAGTGAACTCTCTTAAACAACAACCTTGGCATGTACGTTGCTCAGCTAATACTCACAGTGTAACAAAGTAACCACTGTCACAAAGGATGCAATCATCTGCAATCATTTTAATGCAATTATTTTAATGGATTTGTCCATATTTATAAATGGTGATGATGTTGTTGTCTTCAACAAATGTTATATTTAGCTGTCTAGCAGACGGTGAGCATGGCTTTGGCTGGTGACAATATATCTTGGACTAAATTTGACTTTTATCAGGTCCTTCATGAAACTCTTTCAACTGTCACTGCTGATGGATAAAAATAATTGAAAAGCTCTCTGAAATAGCAGTCACAATATAATATTAACAAATTTTATTACAAGCAACAACAGAGGTACAGACATAATATAAAACATGCGTCCAGTGTAGACTGGGTGATCAGCAGCAGCACTGGTTTGAGTCCAACACGGAGCCCTTTGCTGCATGTTGTCCTCACTCTCACTCTTCCCTTTCATATCTACCTGTCCTAATCAGTAAAGGTAATAACCAAAAAAAATCATCTTTAAAAATGCAACATTTTTATTACAGCAGAAGACTGGGGGAAAGCCTTCCAATTGCTTTCTCTTCACCACAGAACATAACAGAGAGGCTCTGAGGGGCTAAATTCCTTCCAACACCGCTGTGTAAACCTCATTATGGCCATCACTAAGTTTTCCATTATTAAGTTTCATTGTTGCTATTGTTAGTATGGAAGACGTTAATAGTGTTGAATGGAAAAGAGAATTAGCGCAAGAGAGGCTCCTCTCTTATCTCTCCACACTTGGCCAATCCCAGTCTGAAGTGGGTGTGACCAATGTCAGATCACCCCATCTGAAGACACAATAAAGGCCAATTCAGTTTGTGCACCTGCAAGGGTCTCCATGACAATTTTGTTATCCCCCCATGTCCACGGGTCCATGTCATTGGTCCGACAGCCCATTGGTCCGACATTCCATTTGTCCGACGGTCCGCGGTGCTGAACGGCTCCCGGCGGGCGTATTTCTACCTTGATGGTGCGCCGTGACCGGCTCTGGGTCAGCTGGGAAAGGCTTGAGGCGAAGCAGGCTCACGGCTTATGTGTTTGTCACTTTCTTTTTCATTTTAACCCACACCATGATCTTTTCCTGACCCTAACCAAGTGGTTTTTGTGCCTAAACCTAACCAGACCTTAACTACAGGGCATCATGATGATTTCGGAACAACGGGACTTCGGATCAATGGGTTTAATATGGTCGGAACAATGGGATGTTGGACCAATGGGCTGTCGGACCAATGGGCTGTTCCCCATGTCCACACAGACTGTATGCTTCCACACTGCAGCAAAGTTATTCTGAAAATGAACATTGGACAGACAATCACTATGGACCCAGCCGTGACTTCTTAGTTTCAGTTTCACCTGATTTTGGCAGTAGAAGGACAGTAAGCTCACCGCCCAGCTCTCAGTTTAACTGCTGGGGGCTGACACTAGGGCTGTCGCCTCCTGTTGGTTGTCGATTGGCTGGTCGACATACTCTTATGGGACCAAATTCTCATTGGTCAGACAGTAGTTAGTTTTATTTTCATAATGCAGAGTGTCCACCAAAGCATTTTTTTTCCAGCTGGAAAGTTGTTGTTGCTGTTCAGCACTTGTATTTGTCCTGTGTGACAATTGGTCTTGGGGCACTTGTCCCGCCCCTTCTTCACTGTGATTGGACAGCTGGTGACAGTAACAAGTGCAGCATTTTACCCAAAGTTAAACATTTTTCAACTCTCATTTTTAATCGGAAAATGGATAAATCATCATAGAAAAGATTCGGTGTTGGATTTATCACTACTGATTCATTTTACTAAGTTTCAAAAAGGGCACTGCCGTTCAAGGCTGGATTTCAAAGCTTCTGAAAGGGATACGATCACACTGGAATCTTTGTCAGAGTGGTGGGATGGCTATTGTTATCCTCTGGGCTAAAAATTGTTAGTCTCTCTCACATCACTGTTACAGAGAAATAAAGCAACGTTATAGTGTATATGACATCATCAATCTCAGAGTTGACCTTTCTAGCATCCAGTTTTTCTCATTAGTCCTTTTCAACGCTTAGTTGTGAGACGGACTCGCACACACAGCTCAGGTGGAAAAGCATTATAGTGCTCAGTTTAGTTTCATGTAATATTACCGATCACATTCATTTAACACTGGAGACATTCCACTTGCCTGAACACAGAGTTAACTTGCCCTGTGCAAGGGTTAATGTTGAGCCCCATGACAGAAAAAAAGAACATTCATAGATAATGTGCAGTTTTTTTCCATGATCAAACAATTGATTGGTTGAAGAGTAGGTAGAATTTTAGTTGACCAAGATTTTCCTTGGTTGACCACAGCCCTGGCTGAAGCAGACCCTCAACTGTACTATGAATGGGACCGTGTTCATGTATGTGGATGTTCAGTGTAGCAAGTATGTCCAAAAGTATGTCTGAGACTTATGAAAAAATGGAGACAGTCATACATTTTAGACTGATTGCATCAATGTGCCAGTCAAGTTGCCAGAAAAAATTGTTGGCATTGCACACATCTGCTCATCATGAATACATTTCATAGTATCATATTGACATTTCTAAAATGACATGAGCTGACTTTGTCATTTGAAGGTGGAGGGGATGATGGATGGTGTCTCACCTATAGGCTCTTTAATCACCAAACGGGGGTTTTTCTCAGTGACCTGTTGCTGTTTTTCCTGCTGGGATAGTGCCATGAAAAATGATAGTCTTTTGCCAAGACCTTGATGGTTTCCACAGCCATGACTATGCCATCAAAACCAAGTATTTTAAGCCCAAACCTAAGCAAATGTTAACCCCAGTGATGCTATAACAATTTGTTCTGCTGACTGGGTTGCATGTGCAGGTAGGAGGTTTAGTTCTGAGTGAAGTAAATAAAAATGATACAGCCTCTTTGTCGTCATGGGTGTCACTGCCACAAGTTTGCCACTGTTTCTCACTTATGTTTACCTATGTTTCCCAAACCTATGTGTCCTCCATGTCCCTGGTTTACCCCTTTATATGTGTGTGTGTGTGTGTGTGTGTGTGTGTGTGTGTGTATTTGTGTGTGTTGTCCCATCTTGCCACTCACCTGGATCCTGCATACCAGCATACCTGCCTTCAATCAGCTCATCAAGCCTCCATTATATCAACTCTGGCTTCCCTCCCACTCTTCATCACATCATTGTTCTAGTCCCAGTGGCAGTCACGCTCAGGCCAAGCTCTTGTGCCTTTGAGAATAGTTTCCTTGTGTGGTTGTTACCAATATTAATGCTTGTTTGTTCTCTGTGCTCTAGTATTCCTGTTTGCCTGTCGACCTGCTTGCCTGCCTGCCATGCTGTTCTGCTTTTCTTCATATCACCTGTTCTGTCTGCCGTCTCCAGTCATGCCCTCTCTTCAACCCGTCTCCATCTATAGTTCTGTTCTTCAGCTGATCGAATGCCCTTTCCCTTTTTAATCTTTATTTCATGTGTTCTTTCAACAGTTTTATTCTTTTTATCTTATTTTCACTCATCTTTCTTCAATCTGCCCACTTGTAGAGCACTTTGAATTGTCAATGTGTATGAATTGTGCCATAAAAATAACCTTGCCTTGCCTTGGCTCATTTATGCTCAACATTAGATATACAGAGACGGAAGGAGCCTTCTTAATACTCTGCATTCATGTTGTCCATATTTGTGCACATTTTCTAAAAGCTTACGGATACGGCCAAAATGGAGCAGTACCATTGGAAAATGTGGGAGCAGTGTGGCATAGTTCAAGTGAGATACAATCATAGGACACGACCAAGACATTTAAAAAATGGTGGAAAGAAACAAATCAACAATATAGCAAAAAATAAATAAATTAAGACGGAAAGAGTTCTTCCATCAAAAGAGAAATACATGTAATTTGAATGGTTTGACTGATCAAGTGTGTCTGACTGCACAGCTGTAGCCTCATTCAAGCTTCATTAGTCATTCATTACCTGTTCCACATGTATACATGTTAACCTTGAGGTAATCTGACTGTCCAATCCATCATTGTTCATCGCTCAGGCTGTTGTTGACAAACCATTGGTTTCATTACAAGATAAAGCCTAATTACAGATTTGTAGCATTAACTGCCTGCTGAATGGAAACCACAGGCCATGTATAGTTAAGTCATCCAATTTCCACTTGATAAGCAAACAAATATGCCTTGGATGGGAGGAGAGCAGTTCATTGGGTTGGATCCAGGCTATGGCAGCTTGTTCCAGTGATTGCTGCTGCAGTCACTGCAACTCAATAAGCCTGAATGGGAAAATCTGACATCAAAGTGAAAATTCTCCACATCTATGAGCTATCAGCCGGGTCACTGAAAGACAAGTTATGTAACGTGTGTGCTAATATTCAGTTATTTCATGTGGTTTATCTATAAAACATGCCGCCCCCTCAAAACTTCTAAACAAATGGAAATTCCCAACAGGAATCCCCCTCCTCTGCTGTGACATTGCTTCATGCCTTCTTGTTTTCTGCTCCTTGTCAAGCCTTGTGTTTGATGATACTGATCAAATGGAGAGTGCTACTGGTGCAGAGAATCGGCCTAATAAAGTTATTAACATCAGATACACTGTGTTGTTTTCCTTTGTTTCACATTCATTTTATAAGCTTTGTCTGTTTGCTTTTGTCTGAAAAGAGGTCTATGACAGACCCTGGAAAACAATGTTTCATTTAAAAAAAAATAATAGTACTTTGATGGAGTTGAGTCAAAAAAATATGTTGAGACTTTTTTGGGTTCAGAAGCACCAACATCAGTCCAAACTTCTACCCTTATATCTGTGATAAGATATTCTGTACTCAAGGTTCACGTAGCAGCTTTTTCCAGATTTTTCTACGTCATCCATGGCTTTCAGCAAATGCAACCTACCCAAGGGTCATGAATACCATTTATCCACACTCATGTGCTGACCTGGCTTGGTTTGACTCAGCATGTTAACCTGGTACAGCAGGGATTTACTTCTTTAACTGACAGCTTCTCTTGAGTTGATGGTGCTTAAAAGTGGCGGGCTGATCCAAAGCTTAAAGGGATAGTGCACCCAAGAATGAAAATTTAGCCATTATCTACTCACTCATATGCCAATGGAGGCTCAGGTGAAGTTTTAGAGTCCTCGCATCACTTGCGGAGATCCAAGGGGAGAGGGGGTAGCAACACAACTCCACCTAATGGAGGCTTGCGGCGCCCAAGATTTTCAAATGTGTTGCTACCCCCTCTCCCCTTGGATCTCCGCAAGTGATGCGAGGACTCTAAAACTTCACCTGAGCCTCCCTCAGCATATGGGTGAGTAGATAACAGCTGAATTTCCTTTTTTGGGTGCACTATCCCTTTAAGTTTTTTTTTTTTTTTGCAGCATGTTTTTTCCATCACACAGCACAGCAGGTAAAATTAGTTTACCACTTTTACTGATGAAAAGCCACTACTGAAGTCCCCAAATAAGCTTTTATTGTGAAACAGCAAGATAAGGAAATGCTGAGTTTCCATCAGCAGTAACTTAACACTATTCCTATTCATGACACTGTAAAATAAAGCAGATATCTACAGTAAAAGAGGACGCAGAAGAGAAACTAAACTCTAAACCACAGAGAGTCAGTTAGAAGCTACAAAAGTACTGAGAGCTGAACGCACAGACTTTTAAAGACATTTTTTTCTCTGGTCTCCTGCACAGACGTCAGTTGAGTGTTGCAAGACATGCTTGTTTTAGGGGGAGAAGGGGGGTTGTCTGGGTTGGCTGCAGTCAGTGACATGTCACCGCTACCCGCTTGGAGGCAGGTGGGTGGGCATGTTTTTGGCCCTACTCCAGGGATGGTCCATCTGGGGCGCTGGTCAGCATGTTTAAACTGACAAAGTAAATACAAACCGGTGCAGCATGGTTTGACCTGGCACAACAAAAAGTGCTGATAGAAAAGTCCAAAAAGTGACCTTAGCAGGTAACCTGATTTGAACTCAGTTATGATCATATTTAAAATATGATGTTTACATGGAACAGAGAGAAAGAAGGTTATTCATATCCATATATATATAAATACCCTACTGTCCTGGTTACTGATTACTGTTGTCTATTTGCACAGGCGCTGTGAAGTTAAAAGAACAAACTGAAACCTACAGCACACTGTACATTTACCACATGACAATTTTACTTCTAATGTTGTCTCTGCTCCAGCAGACCGCTCCTGAAAGAAGCTACACTTAAAACACTATCCTCCACTTTAAGCGGCCTGTCACTGTCACTACCATCGCACAGGACAGGGGAGCAGTGGAGCAGTATGCAGCCTCTTGGAATAGAAATATAATAGAATAGAAAGCTTCATTGTCAATTTATATATATTATGAGATCACTCCATTAGTGCTTTTAAAAACAAATAAAACAAGACAACCAGCTAAAACATGACATATACACAGCTATATATTAGCTATATTAGCAAATGATAAAATAAATAAAAACAATAAAAGACAGTTGTTATAAATATAGCACTGTGTAGATATTGCACACGATTATTGTTTATTTAGTGTTCTTACAGCCCAGAAAAAGTACCTGTTCGTTGGTCTGAAGGTACAGGCTTTCAGTGACCTGTAGTGCCTGCCTGAGGACATCAGGTCAAACAGATGATGGGCTGGGTGGGAGGAGTCATTGAGGATGGACATTCTGAGGCAGCAGGAGCTAAAGATCTCTACCAAAGAGGGCAGAATGCAGCCAGTAATCTTCTGGGCTATGTTTATGACCCTCTGCATAGCCTTCCTGTCTGTAGCTGAGCTCGGGAGTGATAAAAGGTCACCAGCAACTTCTGATCTAGTTTATTTTTCCTGAGAATTCTCAGAAAGTGTAGTCACTGCTGGGCCTTCTTCGTCACTGCCTTGGTGTTCATAGACCAGGAGAGCTCCTCTGAGATGTGGATTCCCAAGAATCTGAAGGATGCCACTCTGTCTACATGCCTCATTGATGTAGAGAGGGGCATGGTCAGCTGTAATCCTTTGGAAGTCTATGATGACCTTCCTGGTTTTTGTGGTGGTCAGCAGCAGATTGTTAGCCAAACACCATGCTGCCAGTTGCTGGACCTTCTCCCTGTAGGCCTTCTCAGCCCCACCTGTAATGAGCCTGACCACAGTGGTGTCATCCGCAAACTCAATGATATTGTCCTCACCAAAAGTCAAAACTGTGCTTCTTCATCACTCCAGAAGTGAGACGCTTTTGCTGCCGCCACTGTTTGTGTTTCTGCGCAGGCAGTCACTACCACTCAATAACTGGGATAAGGTGTATCCTTGCAACAGTATCCTGGTTTCTTTGTGAGTACTCCAGCAAACAGGATAAGGGCTGTTCAGGCTTCTAAATTCAGAATATGATGTTTAAATGCTCAAACACATAAACGGGATACTCATGTCCATGTAAACACACTCATTATGATGTATTGTTCATTGGAATGAGGACTTTAAATTAAGCTGCCTGGAATAGAGACACAGCTGTGGTCTACTCAATTTTAAGCAATGCCTTTAGCATTTCAAATCTTATCAAAACCATGTTTCCCTTCTCCTTTAAAGATGCTTTGATCAAGCTTTTTGGGCTACTTTGGGGCAGAGCTCTGCAACAAACTAAAAATGACACCTTTGACATATAAAGGCGTTGTGAAGTTGATACAGCTAACATGCTAGCAAACAATTCCCTGTTTACACATCCAGTAGACATGGAACAGGATTAGCATTCAATTGAAGTAATGTTTCTGTCCTTCTAAAGAATTTAAGTTTAGTTTAGCTCAGGTTTGGTCTCCACTAACACACTGTGTTCACCAGCTCATTGCTAGCTGTGTTGTCTGCTGAGCACATAGTGTTCAGTTGGTTTTTAGAGCTTTTTCTCCAAAAGCCCTGCTGAGACCAGGATGATTTGAGCATCATAACTGAACCACAATGGAACAAAGTGTAGATTATAAAACAATGAGTGACATGCGACAGTGAGTCCAAAACACATGAGGTCATGACAAGCTTTAACATCCATCCATTTTTGTAACCGCGTATCCTCTTGGGGGTTGTGGGGAGGTTGGAGCCTATCCCAGCTGACATTGGACGAGAGGCAGGGTACACCCTGGACAGGTCGCCAGACTATTGCAGGGCTAACATGTAGAGACAGACAACCATTCACACTCACATTCACACCTATGGACAATTTAGAGTTACCAATTAACCAGTCCCAGCCTGCATGTCTTTGGACTGTGGGAGGAAGCTGGAGTACCCAGAGAAAACCCATGCAACCATGCTGACATGGGGAGAAGTTGGGATTGAACCAGGAATCCTCTTGCTGTGAGGCGACAGTGCTAACCACTACACAACCGTGCCACCCAAGCTTTAACATGATCATGATCATAACTGTCTAGTAGATAAATGTCTTTATTTAAATTTATTCAAATATTCTATACCACAGCTGCTTTTTTTTAGCCTAAAACTGTTTACCAGTTGTCAGACCAAGGCCTAGTAAATCTCAGACAAAAATGTTCATCATCAGATTAAGTCTTGCCAAAAACTGATTTTTAAGTCTTTTTCAGTCTAATATGAAAAGAAGTGTGTTTGGGAACTCCACAGTACTTTGCCTTTCAAAGCTTCATGACAGTTGGACAAAAACAAAGAAATGCTTGACATAATTTACAGTCCACCTTATCCTGTTTGTGAGTTTAAAAGCTGCACACCGCAGCGACCACATATTTTCATTTGTAGACAACAGGACCCATTCAGATCGCAATTAAAAGTCATAGGTGAGCAGGAAATATTCAGCTACCAGCATGCAATCTGAATGCATTAATTACAATAATTGACTTGCTCTTGACTTGCATAAGACAGCTTCATAACAGCATCATATTGCAGTAAATACTTTGAACATTCCTGCAGTTCAGTCACCTCAGGTCAGTTTTTTGCAGAGCGTTTTGGCTGTCACAAAGTTGGCAGCAAAGACACAAACAGGAAGTGAGTTATTTCTCATAATTGCTCAGTGGGTAGACAAGTTCTGATTGTACCCATTTGAGGCATACATGGTTTGACACATTGTTGCTGGAGCAGCTGCTTGCAGTTATGTTTTTGCTTTATTCTTTATCTAAATCATTCACATTGTTTGACAAATTTTCATTTGTCTTTTGCCTTTGGTTTTTCCTGGTGTTAGTTCAGCTTGTGGGAGATTGTAGATATTGTCACACACAGTAAAATTATCCACACAGTAAAATGATGACATCCAACCTAGGACTAATGTGTTCCAGCCGACAGACCATTTCTCTGACATTTTCAACATTTTACTTGGACTTGTCTTGTTCTTGCCCACCACTGCATGTTGTTCACCTTTTCTAACCTTTTGAAAACTTTTCAAAGTTGCATTTTTCTCCATTTTGTTCCCATTTGTGTAAATCATTTTATTAGTCATTAGTCATTTTTTAAGTCATGTTATACAATCCCAGATGACATTAGGTAAGAGGGGGGGTACACCCTGAACAGGTCGCCAGTCTAACAGAGGGTGTATTCATAGAGACAGACAACCATTCACACCCATGCAGGCAATTTAGAGTCAGTACCTGCATGTCTTTGGACTGTGGGATGAAGCCAGAGAAGACCCAAAGAAAACCCACACTGACACTATTCCTTGGTTTTCAGAAAGGAATTTTCAAATGTTCTAAAATTCTCTTGCCAGAGGTTCAAAGATCCAACAGGAGTTGTAGCAAATTCAAGAGTTGTAGCTTCTAGCCTCTAGACCCAACAGCCATTGTCACAGGGTCATGTCAATCATCTCAGCTAATCCCATTGGAATCTTCCTGGGACGCACCTGATGCTACCCACCCCTTTCAACATTCCCTTTTGCCAGTTTTTCTCATACTGAGTCCACCTACCATAACACCCTATCCCCAGAATCAACCTAAGCCCACCTGCTGCATCCAATCCTCAGACTCCACCTGCCCTTCTACATCCCAATCCCTACCTCACACATCCTGTGGTAGCAACAAGCTGGATAACAGCAGAATTGGCCCACCTCCTGACCATGGCAAGGTCAGGAGGAACACCACCAGGGCCCAGGCACTGATGGTCCAGGAAATTTCCAATGTCATTGAGGGTCAATTTGGCCAGAGGAGACAAGAAGTGAGCAGCAGCGGGCCAAACACACCAGCCTGGCAGCCAATTGCTCAACCCTGCCTGGCAGCTTTCACTCCAGCCACATAAGGAAGAGTACACCTGCTCTCTGCTCCACTCACAAAATCCTTTCCATTCACCGCACATGAGCCTAAGAGTACAGTTTGCTATAGAAAATTACAAAAAAGCACCATGATTTGGGCACAGAATGGCCACTGTGCCTTAGTACCAATTTTCAAGGTCTTCAGTTCCAATCTTGAGAAGAATGCCTTGTGCTTCCCGGGGGAGTTTAGGGACATTGAATCCTGGTGGGCCATTTTCAAAAATTCCATTGTGCTGAAAAAGGAGGCCTTTTGGGCCTGGGTGGCACATGGGTCTCCTGAAGCTGGGTGGCCAGAAGGGCTGTGGCTATGTGGCTGTGGGTAGAGTACTGGGAAGACCATGGAGAAGGACCTTCTCTTGGTCTCATGAAAGCTCTGGCAAACAATTGGGGGATGCAGAGTGGGAAAACAGGGCTTAGCTCAGGCTTTGTTCAGCGGGGGAGAGGAACTACAGACCATCCAAAAGTGGCCAGTTGAGGTGGTTTGAGCATCTGATCAGAATGCCTCCTGAGGGCCTCCAGTTAGAGATTTTCAGGGCACATCCAACTGGTAGGAGACCCTTAGGTAGGCCCAGAACATGCTGGAGGGATTATCTATATCCCATCTGGCAACAGAGGAATACTACCCCTGTGGTCTACTTAAGCTGCTAGCTCCTTTCCATTGCCAACCCCCTCTTGTGCCTCCCATGGTCCCGATGCCTGCCCTAGTGACACACCATCCCCAACGACCCCGCCTGCTCAGGGATTTGACTATCTTCCCCAGGCAGATAATTAAGATATTTTATGATAAATGGTAAATGGACTGCACTTGTATGGCGCTTTTCTAGTCTTCCGACCACTCAAAGCACTTTTTACACTACAAAGTCACTTTCACCCATTCACACACACATTCACACAGTGGTAACTAAGGCTACCATACAAGGTACCACCTGCTACTCAGTTTGAACACACTCATACACTGATGGCACAGCCATCAGGAGCAACTTGGGGTTCAGTATCTTGTACAAGGATACTTTGACATGCTGACTGGAGGAGCCGGGAATGGACTGCTGATTTTCTGATTAGTGGGCTGCTCTACCTCCTGAGCCACAGCCACCCTCCTGACACAGCTTCCTGAGCCACGGCTGCCCCCCAACAGTTTACATTGTGGTGCCAACACAGACTGTAGTGCAGTTTCTTAAGTTTTATATAAATAGTAATAGTAATTGTGCTGGGCTCTGGTGCTGCCAAAATTAGGGTGACATGCAGTCAATAATGTGCCTGAACGCATCCTGTGTAGTCACAGAGGGCTGAAGCTGCTGCTGTTGTTTCGCAACATGCTGCTCGAGCTGTGTCTCCTGTGTAGACATAGTGTCACAGAGCCGCTACTATGCCTGTAAACTGTCAGTTTTGTTGGATTTACAAATATTGGACTTGGTCTTGGACTTTCCTTGGGCTTGGCACAGCTATGGTCCACGCAGTTCTCTCTCGTTGCTGTTGTTTTTTGCTTCATGGAAGGTGTTTGTTTCACGGTGAAACTCCACTGGCTTTTTCAGTATTGGCTGAAACACGCCAACTGCATCCTGTCACTGCTGCTCGGGTGTAAAAAGGAAAAAAAATCAGAAAGGAGGGGGTGCAGATCCACACAAGCATGAAATAACCAGATATTGTTACCAAATCTCACAAACAATTTCACATGAAATTTCTCCCACTCAACCTCTTCCAATTTCTGGTACCTACACCTCTCATTTTCTCTCATAGCCTTTGTCTCTACCCATCCATCTCTTGTTCCTCTCCCCACCTCTTCCCTCCTTTCGCTCTCGCTCATTGTCATCCTCCCCCCTCCTCTGAATTCTCTCTCTCCTCTCCAGGTTGCCCTCCGCCTCCTCCCGTCTTTCTCTCGTTACCGTTTTATAGGCTTGTTAGTTCCACTTGAGATGCCAAATGACAAACATTCTAAACCCAGTGAGCCGCTACCTTGCTGTCCTCATAGAGCTGCAGAGTCTAAACAAACAGGATATGAGCTGAAACACTCACACAGCCCGCCCCTGCCCGCCCACCATAAATCCTCATATAGGATTTGGACACTTAAACACACACATGAGCTGTAACGACAAACACAAAGTCATTTCTAACCTTTGAATTCACAGTGTGAGGAGGTAGTGAGCAGTGTTAGATCAGCTACTGTTGCTGTGGTGTACTGTACCTTTCATTTTCAAGTTAGATTGATTCCTCATTGCTGAAATAATTTTGAAACGATTTATATTTATTATTTTTCTATCATTTATATTTGCATTTATAAGTATATTTTCTTATTATGCAGTGATTCAGTGTTTGAGGTTTTCCCATCCGTACAAGAATTAAATTCTGTGCAATAAACAATTGTCAAATTGTACAATATCAACGGTGCCCAAGTGTTTCAAAACTGGTATTGTTACACCCATGTTTACTGGCTTCTAGTCTTCATCCTTACTTCCTTCTAAACACTAACTCTTAAAATAGGGTGGTTATGGTAAATGGTGTGTTTATGTGTGTTGGTTGGTTTTAGTGTCCTTCTAGTTGTTCAGACAATAAGCAAGTAAGCCAAAGCAACGCAGTTTTTCCAGTACTCCATTGTCCACTTTAATTAGGCATTTTCATCCAAGGTCCAATACTGTTTAGTGTAAACATTTAAGTGCACTTGAGCCTAAGAGTACAACCTGCTATGTAAAACTACAGAAAAAGAATACAATAATTTGGGCCTTGATGCTACCAATTTTCAGTCCCGTGTCCTTAGACCTCAAGAACCTTGTGAGGTCTTCAAGCATCCCTGGGGAGGTTCAGGAGTTGAAGTTACAAATTAAATTTACTCTCATGACTGTAACAAAGTCATTTGTGTGTGTATACTTATACCTTTTTGAGTATTTAAAATTTTTTTTTACTTGTACTTGAGTACTTTTAATCACAAGTATCTTACTTCACTACATTTCAGGTTGTATTTGTTGCTGAGTAAAAACAAAAGTCATGAATCAGTACTGATAAAATGTAAGAACGGAACACAAGAAAGAAACAAATCAGTAGCTGCAACAAAGAACAAACTGCAGGTGTGTCTGTGGCCACAAGAGGGCAGCGCTCACGGAGGTGAGACTGCACTCAGCTGTCACTGTAGTACAGTGATAAATGTATTGTAAATGTTTACACTCAATGGCCAAGTGTCAGGGGGTGGGAGGGGTGCAAAATGGCAGTTGCATCTGGGCAGGGTGTAGTATTTAGTGAACGGTACAAATCTACAACAATGCAATCAAATTAAGTTTATGTCCTTTTGGGTTATGATTAGCATTACTGTACTCCTCAACATAACTTAAAAAGGTTGTAACTACCTTTATTATGGACACATATAATGCTCCACGAGGCGAGCATGCTAAATAACCAAAACTGAACACACCTATGATATTGCGTGACGTAGGTGCAGACTAGCCTGACTCAGGCTAACGTGCTAAAATGCTCACAGGATTGGCCAGCGATGGCATCTGTGTTCATTGAGGAGCTTTTATCTTCAGTGAGGTGTGTGAGGAGTTTCTGCTGTTTTTGACAATATTTGCTGATGGGACTGCATTCAGCTCAACATGCTGGAAAACTTTGAGGAGTGTTGTGGGACACAGAGGCTGAGTCGACTGGTTATATGCTTTGACAATGAACAAGCAGAAAAGTTAAATGTAGAGCAGACTGAGGAGGACTTTGCGGTACACAAGGCTCACAAAGTAACGATCAGACAGGTGAGTACAACAGAAACTCTCTGAATCACTTTGGTGATAACGTCAACAACCACTGCTTTTCCAGGAAACATTGGGTGAGCAGTCTCTCCTTCTCTGTAATGTGTAAGTGGCTGCAGCTGCTGTACAGTTTAATGTTAAGACAGCTCTGTTGTCTGTCTTGGTAATGATTTTATTCTGCTGTTGATCTCACAAAAAGTGTCAGATTATTTCATTTGTGTGTCTTATAGGGTTAGTGCACCCAAAAATGAAAATTCACCCATTATGTACTCACCCATATGCCGAGGGAGGCTCAGGTGAAGTTTTAGAGTCCTCACAACACTTGCGGAGATCCCAGGGGAGAGTGGGTAGCAACACAACTCCACCTAATGGAGGCTGACGGCGCCCCAGATTCAAACGTCCAAAAACACATAATTGAAACCACAAAATATCTCCATACTGCTCGTCTGTAGTGATCCAAGTGTCCTGAAGCCAAGACATAAAAAGTTGTTGGGAAAACGCCACCGGGGACGAATTTTCGCAGAAAAAATCTGCTTTACGGCAGGAAATGCGTCATATATTGTCAAACTGGTCCGTCAGCCAATCAGGGACTGGAGCTGGTCCTTATGAGGAGTTGGGCATGAGATAGTTGAGTCAGAAGCACAATGGCAGACGGACAAAGTTTGGAGATAAGTGAAAAACGGCCTAGCAAAAGAAAACGAGCTCCTCTGCCTGAGGAGGTGAGGATGCACAAAAAGGAGAGTGATAAAAGAAGAGGAAAAACAAGAGTAAACCTCAGTCAGGCGTTCAAGAGATGGAGGGAGCTCCGTGACCAAAGAGGCTTCAACGCCGATGTCCAGCTAGCTTTCTTTCTAATGGATCAGTAAGTAACACGGCTAAATGTTAGCTAGCCGAGAGAGGACTGTACTGTACTGGCTGCTAGTTAACTCCTAGCTGGCCAGCATCGCAAATCGCCGCAACCAGGGACCAGGTAGCGAGTGTTGGTTGGCTGACATCCTCGTTGCCATTCTATGGCAGCCCTCGGACAGTACCTCTCTATACGTGTGCGCGCTTGCGCACGAGACCAGCGAAAGCACATGAACACTACGGACGAGCAGTATGGAGATATTTTGTGGTTTCAATTATATGTTTTTGGACGTTTTAATCTGGGGCGCCATAAGCCTCCATTAGGTGGAGTTGTGTTGCTACCCCCTCTCCCCTGGGATCTCCGCAAGTGTTGTGAGGACTCTAAAACTTCACCTGAGCCTCCCTCGGCATATGGGTGAGTAGATAATGGCTGAATTTTCATTTTTGGGTGCACTATCCCTTTAATATTGCTTTTGCAACCAACAAAAAGCCACTGGTATCCGTAGACTTTTAATTTGTCAGTAATTTTTATCGGTTAATTCTAGTGAGACTGACCTGAATGATAATCAGTTGTATGTACAGGCTGCAAAGTGTCACCTGTAGGAATGGAATTTACTGGTGGTTTGGACCTTATTTCGTTCCACTAGTATATATGTTGACATTTATGCAATTTATTTTGTAGCTAAAAGACTCTCCTTTCCCTTTTCAAAATTTAAGTTGTTCATTTTAACTGACTTATGTATTACTTAAAGAAAAATTTTATCTAAGTACTTTTACTTGAGTATAATATTCTTTCCACATCTGTATGGAAGTGGACCATGTTTAAAACCTCCATTGTAGAGGCTGCTGCTCTGAGCTGTGTTCAGAATGTCATCGGTGCCTGTAGTGGTAGCAGCCAAAGAACCTATTAAGGAAGCCTTGAAGCTGAAGAAGTAGGCCTTATGTGCTTGGGTGGCACAGGGGTCTCCTGAAGCAGCAGATAGGTACCAGGTTGTTAGAAGGGCTGTGGTTACAATGGTGACCAAAGCTAAAACAAAAATGTGGGAGGAGTTCTTGAAGGCTATTGAGAAGGACTTTCAGTTGGACTCAAGGAAGTTTTGGCAAACCATAAGACGACTCAGAAAAGGGAAACCAGGGCTTCGCTCAGGCTGTGTTCAGAAAGGGACAACTGCAGACCCTCCTGTAAAGGGGTTTAGTTAAGGTGGTTTGGGCACCTCATCAGGATGCTTCCTGGGGGCCTTAAGGTTTTCCAGGCATGTGCAAATGGTAGGTAGACCCAGAACAATCTGTAGGTATTACTAGGCTGACCAAACGTCCTCTTTTGCCTGGACATGTCCACTTTTCACGTCCTGTCCGGGGCATCCAGGGGGTTTTTATAAACTGATGATAATGTCCGGTTTTCCGTGTGTTTGTGTGTGTGTGTTAGAGTGCGGCACGGGCAGCATATTTCTGTCCGAACCCGAACCGAGCCCGACATTATTTAATGACCAAAGCATTGAGTTGGTGTCACACAGTTGTTACGGTTACAGGCTATTTAACAGGCTGGGCGTGCGCCGTGGGTGCTCAGCTGCGGAGAGGGAGACCTCCGTGTTTGAGACGGGAGCGGGAGCGGGAGCGGGAGGCGGGAGGCGGGAGGCGGGAGGCGGGAGGCAGGAGCGGGAGGCGGGAGGTCCGACGCTTCCAGCGAGAGGAGAGGGAGACATAAAACAAAATAAGATAAAATAGGAAAAACCTGTCTCCCTCTTTTATTTTATTTTCAGCGTTTAATCAAGGCGGAGGCGGGCGGCTGGAGGTCCGAGACTTCCAGCGAGGAGAGAGGTAGAAACAAACAGCCAATGTGTGTCTGTGTGTGTTATGTTCAGGTGTTGTCACGTAAATAACAGTGCCCAAGCAATAAACAGGACAGACAATAGGATTTTATTTATTTTTACACTACATTTTCACTGAAAGCTGACCGAATCCGACCCGAGCCCGAATACAATTTATAGCTACATTTTTGACCAAACCCGGCCCGACCTGTCGGGTACCGTCGGGCTCGGATCGCCACACTCTAGTGTGTGTATGTGTCCCTATTGGGGCCTATCTGAATTTCTGTCTTTGAGAGATATTATTTTGTAATATAACTGAATTTTCTATCCATACATATAAATTTTAAATATTTTAAAATGATAAGGCATCTTTGAGTAAACTGCGAGTATCATTTAAGTAGGCTATGTCGTGGCCGGCCGAGTGTCCTCTTTTTTGGAAATCAAAATATGGTCACCCTAGGTATTACACACTGCTCAAAAACAGCAGGGATATCAATCTGTCTATTTAGGAAGAACAAGTGATAGTGAATCAGTTTCACCTGCTTTGGTGCAAATGAAAGTGACAACAGGTACAATGGAGATAAAAAAAAAAGCAAGACAGCTCCCAAAAAGGGAATGGTTTTATGTGTGGTGGCCACAGACAGTTGCTCTCTTCTTATCCTTCCTGACTCACTCTTCTCTAGTTTTGTGTTCTGCTAGTGTCCTTGTCACCACTGGTAGCATGAGGCGATACCTGCATCCCAATCAGGTTGCACAGGTTGTCCAGCTCCTCCAGGATGGCACATCCATACATGCAGTCGCAAGAAGGTTTGCTGTGTCTCCCAGCACAGTCTCAAGAGCATGGAGGCTGTTACACCAGGAGACTGGCTGTTACACCAGGAGATCTGGACAGGGCTGTAGAAGGGCATCAACCCTGCAGTATCTGCTCATTTGTGAGGAGGAACAGAAAGAGCACTGCCAGAGCTCTACAAAATGACCTCCAGCAGACTGGTGTGCATGTTTCTGACCAAACTGTCAGCAGACTCCATGAGGGTGGCACAAGGGCCCAACACCATCTAGTAGGACCTGTGCTCACAGTCCAGCACTGTGCAGCTCGATTGGCATTCGCCACGAGAATTGACAGATCTGCCACTGGCACCCTGTTCTCTTCACAGATGAGAGCAGGTTCACACTGATCACATGTGACAGGCATAAAAGGGTCTGGAGACGCCGTGGTGAACGTTATGCTGCCTGTAACATCATCCAGCATGACCATTTTGGCAGTGGGTCAGTGATGGTCTGGGGAGGCATATCCATGGAGAGTCACACAGACCTCCATGTCATAGCCATCGGTACCCTGACTGCTGTTAGGTAATGCGATGAAATCCTCAGAGCGACTGACCTTCGCTTACGCTTGTTTCCATTGACTGTTATGTCATTTTGTTCTCAACAAATTATACAATGTACATCAGTAAAGATTTTTAACTAACATGATTTGTTCATCAAGATCTTGTGTGTGATTTAAGTGTTTCCCTTAATTTTTTGGGCAGTGTATATCTCACCTT
The DNA here is from genome assembly GCF_006386435.1 of Epinephelus moara. Taxonomy (NCBI): domain Eukaryota; kingdom Metazoa; phylum Chordata; class Actinopteri; order Perciformes; family Serranidae; genus Epinephelus; species Epinephelus moara. Next base: position 7,303,322 of record NC_065509.1, on the reverse strand, counting down.
GCCTTCAGTGCCTTGAAATCCCCCAAGTGGACTGAAAAAGGTTGCTGGGGATGAAAGAAAGAATGTCCTTCAGCCTTAAATCATTTGGGTGTTTAAGATGCACATATATAAGATTTTTTGTTTTAAGTGGTTATTTTTATTTGATGGATGCAATTTATGATGGAGCAATAAGTGTCCAGCCCTCAGCTGGGCATGGTGTAACATGTTAAATATGAAGTATTATAAAAACAAAAAATCTAGAGAATCTAAAAACATAAGCACCCACGTGAGCCATAAAAAACCTAGCTCCAACATACAGAGTAGTTCTCCTTTATCAAACATCTGCTGTGACTGTGTTTTTCTGTTGGCTCTGGGCCCTGGTGAGCGACTGTTCCACTACTATCTGAGCCATCACCACTCGATGTGTGTGCCTGTGTGTAAGTGTGTGTTGGAAGTGTGTGTTTGTTTTCTTTGGTGGAGGGGAGGTGCAGATTGAACAAACATGTCCTTTTGTCAGTGGTTGCCGAGCTAATATTGACCAGCACGCCTGGCGACATGCAGCAGGTCAAATTAAGCACAGTAGCGTCAGTCACAGAGCACAAAGAGCCAATGACACACCTTATCAGCTGGATGAATTAGCCTCTGTCTGTCAGACTGATCACAACACACCACACATTGGGTGTCTGGGGGGGTAAACACAAGGTTCACTTCACATAATGCAGCATATGGATCTGCAGTTTGTATTGTATTTTAAAGAATACTCATTTCCCTTTCAGGCGTTTATTTTCTTCCACGTCATGTACAGATAAGAAGACCTAGAAAAGAGGACCTGACCAAGGACATGTTCTAAGCACTCACTTTATTCTTGTAGTAACTTGTGGCACAAGAATACCTGAAAAACTAGGAAATCATGCTAAATTTACCTTTAACAACACACCCAACACCTTCCTACATTAGGGTGTTGATTTACACATCTATGTGAAATATTTGCAAGTTGCAGCAGTGTGAAGTGGCCAGTCTGAGCTCGAGCTTGCAGGTGTCACCTGCAATTCAGCTGGTCAAATTCCCAGCAGCTGGTTTTAGAACATTAAGCATGTCACCTGTTTCTACAGCCAATCGGCTTGTAGTAAATTCCGCTGGTCAAGTCAAAATGACCGCAGACAGCATGTTTGTTTGCTGCGGCATGTGTTGAGTCTCCACCAAGCCCTCTGTGTCAGTCCTCATGGTGTGCCGGTGTCAGACAGTGGGTTGTTATTATTGTGGTGTATTTATTATGAATACAGTCCATCTGATGCTTGTTTCGTTTTTGTTATTTTTCATTTCATCACTACTACAAATGCAACTGTAGCCAGTATCTCATTATGACCACCCTTACTCATATTTTAAGAAGCTACAAATTATATTCAGCCACAAAATGAGTTGGGAAATCAGAACAGAAGTACAGAGAGTTGTTGCATAGAGATGATACACCATCTTATCTAGTTGCATTGGCGTGAACCCGCAGGTCTTTAGAACGTAGCAGAACGGCGCATTGCGAGTAGTTGCCTGCTTCAGCTTGTCTCTTTGCGAATCTTTGGTCTGAACTTGGCTTTAATTTGCTGTTAAGAGAATTTAAAAGAAAAGGTCAATCCTAGGGGCCATATTCTGAGAACACTCTCAGAATATGGCCCCTAACAAAAAATTTAAGTAAAGAGTCCTAACTAGCGTGATTAGGAATGATTTAGGAAAGTTCTCAGAGCAGCTATGAGCAATGGAGGGAAAAGAAACGTTTACCTTAGTGTGGAGTGGTTGACCCTGTTGATGCGTTCTTTTAACAGATGTGATTGGTTGTCAGGTACATGCTCTTTCATGAGCCAAGGTAAAAATAAATAAATTAATTAATTAATTAATTAATTTAAAAAGAAAATAAAGAGAAGCCAAACACAAATAGCAAGGATTCCAATTTTAGTTTGACTTTGAGGTATTTCATTTGCTGAACCTATTATACCTTTATAATGCATATTTGTTGTAGAGTGCAAATAAAAAACAAATGGTGATACAGTATCTACAAAATACATCAGCAGTCTGGGATATTTTCATTGCAAGAGTATACTTATTACAACAAAATTGTATTCTAAGATTGTTTAGGTGTGCTGTCATATACTCCAGAAATGTTCTAAGCCAATCAAAATGAAACATCGGGCTCTAGTTTCCCGGCACGGCGCAGGGTGGCAAACCCCGCGCAGAGCTAGTTTCGAGCAGCGCAACCCGAGGCGCACTCAGTTTGGTAGTTTGGCAGTAGTTTGGCTTCTGCCATGGCGAATTGAGTAAACTCTCATTACGCCTTCGTGCGGCGCATTTAAGGGCGAGGAGAGGGGCTCATTTGATTGGTGTGATGTGTGTAAAACCCACTCCACGCCCTCTCTCCTCCCTCTTTCCGACTTGCGCAGGTAGGAGGGACAGAGGCGCTGCACCTCAGCCTCGCCCAGTCTGCGAAACTAGAGGTCATCATGTCCATCCAGCTCACAATAACCACACAAAGAGAAGTCAGCAGCAGTGTAAACTCCACATGCACGCTCCAAACAACACATAAGGCTCACTCATATATATATATATATATACATATATATATATATATATATATATATGTATATATATATATATATATATATATAC
>NC_065509.1:7286126-7300042 GCF_006386435.1 Epinephelus moara | reverse complement strand
GCTTACACCGGCTGCGCTCCCCCTGCGCTGACAGTAGACCTGGTTTCAGATGGCGAGCTTTTAGCGCACCTTCCGCGAAGCCTCTTGGCACGAAACTGTCACTGCGCCAAGCTGGATCTGTCGACACCTCCCCCTGCTGCGCCGCCACACCCATCTCAGCGCACCTCGGTCTGCCAAACTACCAAACTGAGCGCACCTCGGGTTGTGCTGCTCGAAACTAGCTCTGCGCGGGGTTCGCCACCCTCGCCACCGCCGCCGTAGTTGTAGTTGATTTGGGGCAGCATATAGCTCAACAGAGATAACATAGGAATATCAGCCTTGACCTTGGCTAACGATTAAAGTTGTCATCTTAAAAATAACTGGACAATAGAAGTTTGGAGGAACGTTGCCTGGTCTGATGACGCTTGATTTTTATTACAACATTCCGATGGTAGGGTCAGAATTTGGCATAAACACCGTGAATGCATGGAGCCTTGAATCAACAGTTCAGGCCGCTGCTAATAGGTAATTGGTATATGGGATATTTTTCAGCACACCTTGGGCCCTTTAGCACCAACTGAGCATGGCTTAAATGCCACAGCCTACGTGGATATTGTTACTGACTACATCCATCCCTCTATGACCACAGTGTACTTATCTTACAATGGCTAGTTCCAGCAGGATAACACACCATTTCACAAAGCTCAAATAATCTCCGGCTGGTTTCTTGAATATGACAATGAGTTCTCAATACTCAGATGGCATCCTTAGTCCAGGATTAGGGCAGATGTAAGAGGCAAAAGGAGGTCCCATCCATGTGCTAGCAAGGTGTGCCTGGTAATATGATGGGTGATAGAATAGCAGAACAGTTTGTACCCTAAATAGCAAAAATACATCAAATGCAGTGCATCCCAGCAAACACAGAAGTCTAATATAAGAACCAGCATTAGTGTATTTATGATTTATAAAGATAATATATCAGCCTTTATAGGAAAACAAAGATTATGTGTGAGACAATAGCTGCTACCTGCATCCTTCTGTGATGTTTGCTGGATCTCCTCAAATTAGCCCCTAAATTAGCTGTAATATGAACCATAACAGGATGATGTGAAAAAATAAGAAACTAGCTGGGATGTCATGTGGTGCTAACATTTAAAAAAAAAAAAAAAAAACTCCCTCGACATCAAAATGCACACTGCACTGTAGGCTTAGTATGCATATTCACAACAAGTCCCTTGAGTGGATTTATTGAGCTTATTATTGTTGCTAATTGAACAGAACAGTTTCAGCAAGACGTGTCTGGATACAGAGAGGCAAACAAATGTGAGGCGGGTGGCTGAAGGTAGAAAGATCTTTGAAAATCAAAGCAGCAAAGGGAAGTGGAAATACAATTAAGGTGCTGTGGGAAATTCACACTGTGAAGTACAAAATAAATACTCTTTGTTATATTGATTAGTGAGATAACGAAAATAGAAGACAATATGTTTTGTTATTTTCTAAGTAGACTTTGATTTATGCACTGGCCAAGTATTCCTGACATCGGTAATAAAAGGAAAACTAAAATACCCAGGTTGTGTTAATGTGCACAACCTTATAACTGCTGCTGCTGTAGCCTAATTGTATTTTAAAAGATTTAACTAATTACATTACAAAGGAAACAAAAGCCAATTTACCTTTTCCTGAAACCAACTGGAGGGTTCCTAATTAGATCAGTGAAACCCAGGATTTCAATGGAATGTCTCTGTTCTGTGTATTTAAAGCTGAGGGTCACTATGTATAACACTTTAAAGACATGACGGCTGCGTTTCTAAAGCAGCAGGAATAAACAACGTGTTCCAAATGCTTCTCACAGCAAAGCATGCTGTGTTACTGTATAAACACAGCTGCATATTTGCTGGAGAAGTATTTTAAAGTGCTATCTGAAAATCCTGTGGGCACCATCTGTACCCTCTGCTCAGTGAGCTAAATGAGACCTGGTAATGTAAATGCTTTATATTTTGCACAGTGACCATCTCCTTCATATTATGACAGAACTGTCAGACATTTCTCTTCTTCATTCCTCATTTAAATAAACATGCAAAAGCAATTAAAGCTGTTAGAGCATGTAAATGACTTGAGAATAAGAAAATATTGTGTCTACTTATTCCAACTCTTGTATAATGCATTCTGTATTGTCAGGCAGCAACATAGTCTCTGCACATAACACCATATTTTCAATGGCTGTACCCTTCTGTCAAGTGGCACTGTCCTATATCTCGTAATTGACTAGAAAGAAAGACCAAGTCCTTTTATCTTTTTCATTTGTTTGAATAATACTTGGCCGTCAACCATGGGGTTGTAATTAATTAATGGCCTAACTGAGTCTGATTCAGGGGCGGAGCGGGTGGTGGCTTCTGGGGCTCTAGCCCTGAATGTTTTCCTCAAACAACCCAGTCTCATGCCGAAGTCGTCAAATACCGGCACTTGGGCAGTGACTTCCGGCATCAGACACCAACAAAAAAAAGTCGTCTTTTCACATCGCCATGAAACGCGGCTGGTCACCGTTGATGTGTAACAGCACCCAGCAGTGTCAGGGGACACGCGGCCGGACAACAATTTAAATTAAGAGGGGCACTAAAAACTCAAAGTACACACACGTCAGATAAAATTTCTCCAAACATGGGTTCTGTCATTTTAGGTAGTTCTTATCATGCATGTGTATGTTTAAGTGTCCATCTTCTCTGATTTGTTTGGTTTTAATTTGTTATTTGATGCTATAAACATCAACATTTTATTTTGGTACTTCCATTGACTGGCAGTGTGCATTTGCATATTAGCTAAATATTTAGTTTCACCAAGCACATTTAGATTTAAAATTTAACATTTAGATGTAGATTTAACATTTAACAGTTAGATTAAGATTTAACATTTAGATTTAGATTTAACATTTAGATGGAACATTTAACAGTTAGATTAAGGTTTTTTGTTATCGTTTTTGGAATTATGAAACTAAGAGTGAGGCTGTTGACTTTGTTCATTTGTATTTGGGGTTGTTTTGCTTTGTTTTGAATATGGAATTATAAAACTAAAATGGAGTCTGTTGACTTTGTTTGTATTTGGGGTTTTTTTTGTTTTGTTTTGAATATGTAATGATGGAGCGGTGAACAAGGGGTGGGAACTGAAAAGCTTGGCTTCCTCCTGCTCCTTTTCGAGCATACGTTGTTTATTGATTTGAACATTGTGTTTTTTGGGGTTTTTTTTTGAGAAACTATAACACGTATGATTTATTTTATATGTCTCTTCTTTTACTTTCTTTTTTTTTTAAATATGTTCGAAATAAAGAATCAATCAATCAAGATTTGACATTTAGATTTAACATTTAACATTTAGATTTAATATTTAACAGTTAGATTTAATATTTAACAGTTAGATTAAGATTTAACATTTAGATTTAACATTTAGATTAAGATTTAACACTTAGATTTAGATTTAACATTTAACAGTTAGATTAAGATTTAACATTTAGATTTAACATTTAACATTTAGATTAAGATTAAACACTTAGATTTAGATTTAACATTTAACAGTTAGATTAAGATTTAACATTTAGATTTAGATTCAACATTTAGATTTAACATTTAACATTTAGATTAAGATTTAACATTTAGATTTAACATTTAACATTTAGATAAAGATTTAACATTTAGGTTTAACATTTAATATTTTGATTTCAAATATTGCTGTAAATGTGGTAAAAAAAATAAAATCACACCACTTTTTTAAATGTTGTTTGAAGCTAAATGTAGCAGTATGTTGCTGTTAATTTCAGTGCAAGCCACTTTACAAACGTCACCCCATATGCTATATTTATAATATTTTCATTGCTTTACCTTGCTGTCAGACAGCCTTCTCTGAAGGGGAACTGAAGCCATAATCTCAAAGCCACCAGACCCTATTGACAAAAACAGTAATTTTTCTTAGCACTACACTGGAGTTGCTGGTCTACCACTGTCTCAGTTGGTTAATGTGTAAAGCAGAGAAAGTATTCAAATATAGTGTACACTTAGACTGATATTGATAGTGGCCAAAATAGGCAAATCTTTTGCTGCAACCCCTTCCACAGCAGTACATGGTTTAGCTTCCATGCCAGTAGATTTGGTTTATCAATAATAACAAAGCAACACAGCACATGAAAAAAGCACAGCAGAAATGTCAGATAGGTCAGACCCCCGTGTTTAACTTAATATATCAGCAACAGCTGAAAATGACCATGAGGTGTGCCGTCTTTTCCACTCTGTAATTTAAATTAGTTTACAGTTGTCTACCGGAAGTGACTGTTGTTGTTAGCGTAACGTTGCAGGTGATTCAGCCTACTCCCTTAAACGTGCAATATGTAATTTTCTGCCGCTAGGGGTCTCAAACCAAAACAATAACAGAAGACGGAGTTGGATGACGTCACGAAGTAGCGTGGGATCATGGGAGTTGTAGTTATATAACAGATACAGATCTAACGTTCCTCACTCAGTGTAACTGAATCCGACTGTGGCAGTTTTCTTGGCAGAGCGAGCTTCAGCAGCAGAGAAATGCTCATGGACGAGGTATATTACTGAAGTTATATTCACTTTATGTTTCACTTTATGCAAATGGGGTCAATCGGCCGGTGTAGCAGCCCGTGCCGATCTGGTATCTACACCGGATCGTCAAACTCTGATCTAACTATCAGTAGTAACGTTACTTAGGCTGACCAAACGTCCTCTTTTGCCCGGACATGTCCACTTTTCACATCCCGTCCAGGGCATCCGGGGTGTCCGGGGCGTCCAGGGTTTTTTTATAAACTGATCGGTTTTCCGTGTGTTAAAGTCATGGCTCTCTTTTTTAGCGACTGTCTCGCTAACCTCAGTTATTTACACTCTATTCAGAAATGCTACTTACTTTAGCTAAGCGGTTAGCAATCTGCTAGTTATTTGAGCAAACTGCTAGTTACTTAGCTTTACAGTTAGCGATGGCTTCTCCCTCTCTGCTGCTCTCTCTTGCTCAGTGCGTCTTATGTTTAGCTATTCCTCTGCCTCTTTTATAAATGCAGTTCATTTACCGGCATCAGCTCAGCAGAGGCCGCTGGCCGGAGCGCTGGTGTCCCGGCGGGCAGCAGTGCTTGCAATACACTGGTGGAAATGATTAATATTTCGATAACATCAGCCAGATGTTTGCTGGTCGGCGTCGAATTGTAGTCCTAGATTTTCATGAAGCTCTTTCCATCTCGGAAAGGCCACACCAATATTTATCCTGGATTTAGCTCTCTTCTTATCCCAGATTCTTCTGGGATTGCTTGGTTGACCCGTACGTTTCCGTTTTACCGGCTTGTTTACCGGGACAGCTTCGGTGTCAGAATATGCAGCAACCGTCAATGCATATCCATGATCCATGACGAGTTAGCTTAGCCTAGCAACAGTAACATTCATTCTCTGACGTCTCACCCGGTCTGCTTCTTCTTCTTCTTCTCCTTCATTTAATGGCTATGGTAACTGGAGTTACGCCGCCATTGCGACCTAATGACACGGTCCGTAACTGTTATTAATATTTCATATTTATCTGGGTTTGAAAAATTGTTGGAAACATTTCTGATAATCAAAGTACACAACTAAACAAAATATATAATATTGGTATAGTCGTTTTTAGAAATTTTTATGTGGAAAAACTACATATTATACCTTTAAAATACTTATAATTGAGTAAATTTTGCTAGCTAACTAAAGAGATGACTTTACACAATGTAATGTGTCTGTGAAGATTGTGAAAGTCCCCCAGACGCATCTTTTAACCATATAAAAATTTTGGTTTTCTTTTCAATATAAACGAGCCTAGCACATAGCATAACTAGTTTAACAGGAAAGGGGAAAGTTTACTGAGGTACTGCCATGTTCCAGGTTTGCTCAAGTGTTATTGGAGCACAGAGAAAGAAGCGGGGTCAACACAGCTAATTGTCACAGGCTTACCATAACTGGACAGTAGAAGACTGGAAAATCGTTGGCAGGTCTGATGACTCTGATTTTTCTGCAACATCAGATGTAGGGTGAGAACTTGTCTTAAACAACATGAATGCATAGATCCATCCTGCCTTGTATCAACAGTTCAGGCTGCTGTTGATGGTTTAATGGTGTCTGGGACATTTTTTTGGCACACTTTGGGCCCTTTAGCACCAACTGAGCATCATTTGAACACCACAGCTTACATGGGTATTGTCACTGGCCACATCCATCCCTTTATGACCACAATTATATCTTACAATGGCCAGTCCCAGCAGAATAACACACCATGTCACAAAGCTCAAATAATCTCCGGCTGGTTTCTTGAATATGACAATGAGTTCTGATTATCGCAGACCACATTTACTTGTTGGGGACCCTTGATTTGCAATTAGAGCCACCCAGATTATTATAGCATGGCTAATAATGTAGCAGGTTTGTCAGCTCAGCATTCATTCAGTGATCTCTACTCCAGCATAGTTTCACAAAAAAAAAGGTGTCAAGATTAGTAATGTTGTTCATGCCAAATCCCAACTCTACCTATGTTATATAACTTAAAAATAGTAACATCAGAGAGTTTTTGCCTCTTTTTAGTTGGCAGGGGTGAAAATGAGTCATCCTCAACATTTGTTGAGTTCTGGTTTCAGAATGATGAAGACAGTTGGAGAACAATTAGATACAGAAATAGGATGTAGGCCCTACAGGATGGTTTATTTCCTTGGCAACCTTTGATAGGTTTTTTTTTTTTTCATGAAGTACACATTTTTAGGCATTCTATTTTTTCAAATGGCTTGAAAAATAGTGCATAAAACTGCTGCAAATGGGAAAAAAAAAGTCTCCCTGGGGGAGCATGCCCCCAGAGCCCCTTAGGTTTGACCAGAGACCCAAGTGTTTACAATGTCTGGCTCCGGCCCTGCTCTGACTTAAAGACTTTTTTAAAGCAGCAATGAAAGAAAGAGAAATATGTGTCATTTCTTGTCATCTTTAGACCACAACTCTGGTTACCTTTAAACTAAGGTGAGTTCTAAACCTTAAAATCATCCAAAACAAAGTTATAGTTAAGTGCAATGTGTAGGCTTTAGGGGCAGATATGGAATATAATATAACAACTATGTTTTCTTCAGTGTTCAATCACCTGAAAATAAGAATTGTTGTGTTTCACTACCTTTGAATGGGCTGTTTATATATCCATACTTTTTTATGGAGATTGCCATGTTGCACCATCATGTTTCTACAGTAGCCCAGAACAGACAAACCAAACACTGGCTGTAGACAGGGTCTTTCACCTTTTTGCATTTTCACATCAGCCACCACAGTTAGAACACTGATTTGTAATGTGAAACTGCTTTATTCAGTATTTTTATAGGTTTGTTTTTGTTTTGTTTGTTTTTTATGAGAGGGAGAGACCTCTGGGGGAAATTTGTTAATTAAATGTAGGGTGACCATATTTTGATTTCCAAAAAAGAGGACATTCGGCCGGCCACGACATAGCCTACTTAAATGATACTCAGTTTACTCAAAGATGCCTTATAATTTTAATATATTTAAAATTTATATGTATGGATAGAAAATTCAGTTATATTACAAAATAATATCTCTCAAAGACAGAAATTCAGATAGGCCCCAATAGGGGACACATACACACACTAGAGTGTGGCGATCCGAGCCCGACGGGTCCCGACAGGTCGGGCCGGTTTGGTCAAAAATGTAGCTATAAATTGTATTCGGGCTCGGGTCAGATTCTGTCAGCTTTCAGTGAAAATATAGTGTAAAAATAGATAAAATCCTATTGTCTGTCCTGTTTATTGCTTGGGCACTGTTATTTACGTGACAACACCTGAACATAACACACACAGACACACATTGGCTGTTTGTTTCTACCTCTCCCCTCTCTGGAAGTCTCGGACCTCCAGCCGCCCGCCTCCGCCTTGATTAAACGCTGAAAATAAAATAAAAGAGGGAGACAGGTTTTTCCTATTTTATCTTATTTTGTTTTATTTCTCCCTCTCCTCTCGCTAGAAGCGTCGGACCTCCCGCCTCCCGCTCCCGTCTCAAACACGGAGGTCTCCCTCTCCGCAGCTGAGCACCCACGGCGCACGCCCGGCCTGTTAAATAGCCTGTAACCACTGTGTGACACAAACTCAGTGCTTTGGTCATTAAATAATGTCGGGCTCGGTTCGGGTTCGGACAGAAATATACTGCCCGTGCCGCACTCTAACACACACACACACAAACACACGGAAAACCGGACATTATCATCAGTTTATAAAAACCCCCCAGACGCCCCGGACAGGACGTGAAAAGTGGACATGTCCGGGCAAAAGAGGACGTTTGGTCAGCCTATCTAAATGTCTGGATCGAAAATAAGGTGACTCCACATTGAACTATCAGAGACAAACAAAAAGGTGAGCACACAATGGCATATGGTGGGCAAGCCACCCTTCTCCAACATGCTATACTGCATCGGAGAAACACAGATTTGTAACGTGAAACTGTTTCATTCAGTGTTTTCACTAGTTTAAATCATCCAGTGCCTTTGTTTTGAAGAGACCTCTGTGGATGACTCAGCTCCCAGTGAAAATCTCCTGAACAATGAACACTGATTCTAACCTACAGAGAAGTTTCAACTGGTAGCAATCTGCAGTCCTCACTGCTAGACGCCACTAAATCCCCCTAAATCTTACACTTGGACCTTTAAAAAGAACGAGAGAAGAACCAATTCATATACTTCACATAAGTGTTACAGCAAAAATGTTACAGGGGAGAAAATGTCTTAATTTCTTAGACGACTTTGAAGACGCACACATCAATTTTTGTACAAAAACAATGGGTCAAATGACTTTGGGTAATGTGGAAATGGTTGCTTGTAATGCCTAGTTGCTTAGTTACACATCCAGCACTCCAGCAACATTATCATTCACTTGGAGTATATTCTCTCTTTTATCTCTGTTCTTGGACTCTAATGACTCCTGCTGTTTGCTGCTGAGCAGTAACAGTGGGTTTGTAGTGCTTTTCTACTCAAAACAGCTGCTGCTAGAAACCAGGATGATGAGAGTGAACCAGAACAGTAAAGTTGCAGCTGGACAGATAAACAATAAGCTGAAAACCTGAGGAAAGCTGCGGATTCAGCTGATGGTTCTCTAGGTTCCTCACTGAGAACCTGTTTTACATTGTCTTCACATTGTCATGATACATTGTTATTATAAAAATAACAATTAAAGCCACTTCAAAGTCAGGTCTACCTTTCATATCAACTGAAAAACACAGTTTAAGTGGTTCTCGTAGTGATAGCCGGCTCACATGTTCAGCTTCACTCAGAAATATGTCACATTATAGAAGCCGTTTCACTGCCTGTTAGCGAACCCAGTCAAACCCATTCAGACACCCACAATTTCTCACAGCACAAAGCTTTCTTTCATTAACAAATGCTTTAAAAAGAGATAACAGAATTTAGCTGGGAAAAAAGATGGAACGCATGCAGGGCTGGGCCTCCTGACATCAAGGTCCCTTCATTAGCGAGCAGCTGCTGAACTGCAGTCAGATGACTCAAGTTGATTTCAAAGTCTTTAAAGAGTTGTCGCAGCCGGGCTCTGGCGCGTGTGTATCGGAGGGGAATGAGGATTGAAAAGTGATGGAGAGTGACAGCCGACAGATTGCCGGCGCTCGCAGCTCGCCCTCAGGTGAGACTGGGGAAGACAGATCACCCCTGCTGATGTTTAGGCGAGAGAGGCGGAGAGCACAGCTGTGTGTGTGTGTGTGTGTGTAGGGGGGGTTCAGAGAGAGAGAGAGAGAGAGAGAGAGAGCAAGAGAATGAGCATACAGTATAAGTGTGTACACACACACGCCCTATCTTAAGTGCATACATGGAGGATCGTGTGTTTGTGACGGTTTTGGCCTGTGTGTGTGTGTTTGCACAAGGGTGTGTGTGTCAGAGAAGGCCCCGCGGCTGATGATCTGCTGTCGCTAAGCAGCTGACACTTCTTAGCGACAGACTGACAGATTTTCCCAAACTAATTTGACTCTGAGGAAGACGACACGAGACGCTCATGAAACTTTTCACTTCCTGCCAGTGGAGAATATACTGCAGTGCTCATGAAGATGATGAAGAGCTAACTCCAAAAACTCACACACAAAGAAAGAGAGTGACAGTGGAGGAGTTGTTCTTTGTAGACAGAGGAGGTGACAGGGTGAGAGAAGGTTAGATCACCTCCAGACATGGCCGCTCTGTCTGTCATGAACAACCTGATCAAAACCTTTGTGACTAACAACACAGCTTCCTGTCTCTTTCAATGGATGTGATACAACTTTTTCAAAGGTTCACACTTAAACTACTATTAACTCCATGTCCTTATTATGGGAAAATAACCTAAGCTAGTGATCTTCTGCGTTTCAGCAGCAGGAAAGTGCTTGACCCCGTTGTTTGTGTCTCAAATTATGTTATGAAAAAATGTCATTATGCGTATCTGGATGGTGTATTTATAATGGTAAAAAGTCGAGTGTGGAATGCTGGACAGCTCTCACCCTCAATGGCTGCCATCTTGGCCATGTAGCTGAAGGGGAGAGACTACCAAATTTGTGAAAATGCTGTCCTGGGAAGCTGCAGCAGTGGTGATCAGCTTTGTGACTAAACAACGGCTACATAAATTGTCCACCATACCTACAAACCAGTCCATGATCAGCCCCCTTTACCCCTTGGTCCAAAACATAGACTGTACAGAAAGATGACTGACATGACATGATGTTTTGGCGTCTCAGTCACCCTCTGGTAGCTTGCTGCAGTACAGGTAACAAACCCCGCCCCCTCTATCTTAGTGGATGGGACAGTTTACAAGGTCAAAGTACACATCAAATAAATTTCTCCTAAAGATGCTCTCTGTGTTTTTGGGTTGTTCTAATCAAGCTGCTGTTTGTTTAAGGGTTTTTTTCTGCTAAGTTTGGTTTTAATTGAAGGGGACTGAATGTCATGATTGACAGCTATGTGTACCAATCAGTGTGTTTGCGATCAGTGGCGCTACTCATCATTGGTTGGATGGGTGTTTGGGCAAGAACTTGATACCACGGAGAAGGCTACTGCACAGACTCTGGCAGTAAACATCGAGGGGAAGAATGAGAACCAGCTGAACTAGCATCCTGCTAGCCATTGTACAAGTGCTGGGAATAAACTGGACGATATCCATGCCACATCAGTCTCCAACAGGATATCAGGAACTGTAATATATTTTGATTCACTGAAAATTTTGCTAAATCCTGGACCTGATTTGACGGAGCAGAGGACTCTGGTGAGAGACGGAGAGGAGGCGTGTACTTTGATGAAAAAAAAAGGACTAACTTACAGTATACAAGTTAAAGAGCTGATGGGATCCCATTTCACTGGAGTTGTACGCTGAGTTATTCCCAGGTGACAAATAAATGACTGATTGATTGATTGATCCAAATGACGTCACCAGCACAAGATGGCAGGGGCTGTATCCAGGATATTTTAGCTTCATTTTTGTAAAGTGGGTTCAACTTCCTGTCTGCACAGGAAGTGGTAGTGTGTTCTGTTTTTAAGATTGACATCTGCTGCTTTTGATCACCTTCACCGACATTTTATCAAATATCTGAGCAGTTTTATAACATAACCACAGCTGGTGGCTGATCACTGTTTATGTCAGAGCTAATTAGTGTGTCATTTCTTTCGCACAGGTCTGGGATCAGCTGGTCATGTTACTGTTACAATTTGTGTTTTATTCTACGTTTATAGCACTGTGATATCAGAATTTATCTGAGCTGAGTTAAAAATGTGTGCTTATATTTCTACATCCAAACCATGAAAACTATTTTTTGTTACACTGTTACACAGAATCCAGTTTTCCATTACATAGCCTTATTAGAATAAACATTCTGTTGCATAGTTGGGTGAAAAGATGTGTTATCATTAATTTGAATCAGATTGAAAATTCAATTCAATTCAGTTCAATTTTATTTATAAAGCCCAATATCATAATAATTTGCCTCAGAGAGCTTTAAAGCATATGACATCCCTCTGTGCTTGGACCCTCACAGCAGATAAGGAAAAACCCATTTAACAGGGCAAAGAAATGGTAGAAACCTCACGAAGAGCAGCTGAGGAGGGATCCCTCTTCCAGGACGGACAGACGCATCAACATAACCGCAAGTCTTACCATAGTAATAGCTGCTGCACCAGACAGTCAGCTAAATGTTGTAATTTTGCTGTCAGTTTTAATCTCATATCTGTAGTGGATGTGCGTAACGTGTGTAATGTAAGGCAGCCTGTGTGAACCAATCAGATCTGTGATCTTCGACTTGTATTTATTATAGTCATCTATAACAACTGGAAGTTAAAGGAATACCTCACCCAAAAACATTTTAAAACATATGTAGTTCTCACCTCTCAGTCACAGAAAGGTTTTCTATCGAGTGACGTTAAGGAGAGCGGAGCACAAAAAAATGAAAGCATCAATCAGTGAAAAAAAGACAGCAAAAATAGGATTATAAAACAACAAAATAAACTTTCTGAACATTTCTGTGCAGCATTATCCAAGTATGTTGGATCTATTCCTGGGCTCAAATTCAAACTACTATTTTTACTAAACTGTTGCTAAACAAGCATTCTCTGTGAAGGAACAACAAATTCCCTCAGTGAAATCAACAATGCGTCATTTAGCAAGACTTTAGCTTTATTACTGAGTTTCTGTTCTGTAATGTTTTAGCAGATAGCTGCTTATCAATACATCTGGCAGACACAGAGCAACGTTCATATGAAGAGCTGTTTCTGACCGTCCTGATGAATGTAAGTCCAACCTAATCTAATTTTTAGCTCTGTTTTTGGTCTCTTTAGCTCCTGAGAAAAAATTCTGTCTCTTTAGCTGCTAATGCTCCACTATGTTCACCAGCTAGTCTCTAACTGTGTGTGTCTGCTGTTTGCTGTGAGCTGGTAGTGTACAGAGGCTTTATCAGAGCTCTTTCAGTGAAAACAGCTGCTGCTGCTGGAACCAGGTTGATGAGAGTGATGAACCAAACAGTAAATGTGCCATTAAACTGGCTAAAAATCTCTGTAGAGCTGCAGATTTGGTGATAATTCTTTGTGGGTTCATCAATACCAGACCCCTTTCACATTACATTCCCTTAAACACAGTCACTCTGCTGCTGCCAGACTATGTACAGTAAATTCTAAAGCACTATTTACTCTAGTTTAGATTTAGTAGAAGGTTAAAGAATCCCACTGAAACTCTGGACACACACCGGACGAAGACATACTGAAAAAGACAGCCATGGATGAGTGCCAGCTTTGTTTACTACTACTGTAGGTAGTAGTAAGGTAATACCACAAACGAATACAGTGACAATTCTGGGCATAATCCTCAGAACAAAATATCAAGGGTGCCACACATTTCAACAGTGATCCAGCTTGCTATGATGTGTTACTATGACAAGTGGCTCATGCCAGACACCAAACAAACGCATACTGTAACGTTAAAACGTTACAACAATAAGACTGTGTTGTTGTGTGATTTAAGTGCTTTAATGGGTTAATTCAGATTCAGAAAAGTCACACAATAGCAGAAACAAACTAAGCAAACGAGGCAGCTGTAGACCACCAACTCCTGTGTCCTGTGAGGTAAAATTATTGGTTTTGTCAATGGAGTCTGGTGGCTTTGAAGAGAGCATAAAAACAGCCTAAGTTCCCTGTTGGAAAGGGCTGTCTGATGGCAAGGTAAATCTAAGAAAATATTCTAAACATGGACCGCGGAACGCATCTGAACAAGGGGGGGCCATAATTTCAAGTCACGCAGAGGGGGTGGGGGGGCATATGCATTGAAACAGACAATATTACTGATGTATTAAATAACGTTGCGGAGCACTTTTTTTTATTCCGACGCCACACAGTCACATCTACAGTACACGCATGAACACGAACACATGCTTGCTCAG
>NC_065509.1:7280485-7285380 GCF_006386435.1 Epinephelus moara | reverse complement strand
GACAGACAGACAGACAGGTGGAGCAAGCGGCAAATTGGTATGAAAACTGGTTCAGGGCATATTCGTCCATTTATGAATAAATATGGAGTGGAAACGCTCATACATGTGCACCAAGTTCCTGTGTTGACATCCTATCGCTAGGCTACATCTTCTTCTTATTATTATTTTTCTTCTTCTTCTACTGTTTAATGGCGGTTGGCAAACAGCGAATTGGCCCATTACCGCCACCAACTGGTGGAGTGTGGATCAAAATAACTATTACTATTTGCGTTGGGTCCCGCCGGGTCCCAATGCAGCCCTCTATGTCAGAGTACAAAAGTTACCCGGGCCATGGCCCCCCTGGCCCCCCCGGTTCCGCGGTCTGTGATTCTAAATGTAGCATACACTTTGAAGCTGTTGTAGCTGCTTTCCTCAAAGCCTCCAGACTCATTGAAACAGTAATTTTACCTGCAAAACATGGGAGCTGCTGATCTACTGCTGCCTTGCTTGCTTAGTTTGTTTGTGACTGTTTTTGACCACGGATAACAGCACTTGGCTACCTTAATGATTGCATGTGCCATATAACATTAGTTACAGTGGCTGTAGCCTACAGGGTGTAGGTAGTCAACTCATCTAATGCTCATGGTAAGTTAGCAATTTAGCTTGCAGCTATTTTATTACAAAGAACTGACTAAACATGACTAAACGTGGTGGCACGGCAGTGCAGCGGTTAGCACCATCACCTCCCAGAAAGAAGGCTCCTGGTTCGAACCAGGGGTGGGGGGGTTTGAGCCCTGGGGTAGGGAAGCCCCTCTGTGCGGCGCTTGCATGTTCTCCCCATGTCAATGTGGCATTTCTCCAGCTTCCTCCCACAGTCCAAAGACATGCTAGCTAGATTAATTATTGATTATATCAATATATACCATAAGTGTGAATGTGAGCGTGAGTGGTTGTCTGTCTCCATGTGTCAGCTCTCTGATAGTCTGGCAACCTGTCCAGGGTGTACCCTGCCTCTTGCCCAGTGTCAGCTGGGATAGGCTCCAGCCCCCCTGCAACTCCTAACAGGATAAGCCATTGAAAGAATGACTTAACGTAACATGAATAAACCTTGAATTCATCAACATGATGTCAGATAGATTTTCATCGGCAGTGGTGGTTGTTTCCGATATATGATATCATATATATATATATATATATAAACTATAAACTCCTGTCTTTGTTATTGTTTTGAATGAGAGACCCCAAGTGGCAGAAAGTACATACGGTGCATTTGATACAAGAGGTTTCCAGCTGTGTAGGTTGTTTCAATCATCCAGTTAGTGAGATGCTGTATATGACCATGTGATTTGTTTCCCAGAGGTGGGTGGAATTTCATTTGTGGTGATCAAAGATTTAAAGAAATACATAAACAATGAGAAAAGTATACCCAGTAGAGTGCAAATCTCTGCGGCTGCCCAAGCTGATCACGACCACTCTTGTGATTTCAGGAGACGCACTGCAGCATGTTTTATTTTTGACGGAACTGTGGCACATTGCACAGCGCAGATCGATTTTCCCTGCTAACATGCGCTGTATGTGAAATATAGAGACAGTATAATTATGAAGATTAATGCATTTTTAATAACTAAAACACAGCCTCAGATCTTTGATCCATGTCATTCACAACTAGACAGTTACAGTTACAGTTACTGATGGCTTTAGGCTACAGCCCAGCAAAATAGGAAATAACAGAAATAAACACAATGAAAACAATCAAAGAAACTGTTTAACTACATAGCTTGCTTACTTCCTTTGGGTAGAAGCACAAATGTCAAAGAATCGTTCATATTGTTTTTGAATAATGCGAAGTGTCTTTCAGTACCAAAAAAGTGCTCTATAAAATAAAAGTATTAATATTATTATTATTAATAATAATATTAATAATAAAGAAAAATGACCAAATCAACAAAGTCTGCAAATCTGAAGATGCTCTGGTTTAAAATTAGATAAAACCTCTTTAAGGATGTCAGGTTTTGAACCACTACAAAGTCAAAATGTGCCCTGCAACAGATGGCAAGGCAAGTCATTTTTAGCTGAGCCAATTTCTAGAAAACTTGTGGCCCCTATTGGCCAGTTAAGAGGAGTGCGAAGTCAGCAATGACAGTATAAAAGTGTTTCTAGAGTATACAGTCATAAATGTGCACACAAAATATGAGGCTGATTGGTCCAGTAGTTTGTTAGCTTAGCCATGGACAGACAGATACACTTACTCGCACATGCACACACACCACCAAACCCATGATTCCAGCAAGGACAAAACCAACAAAATTCAACAAAGACATTCCTTTCCTCAGTGTTCCTGTAAATTTATCTGCAGAACACACTTCAACCAGTGGAAAAAGTTTCCAAAAATTGTTTATTTTTTCCTTATTACTTACAGCAACACAAATCAATCAATTTTAGCAATCAATCAATCAATCAGTTTTATTTATAAAGCTAGGGATGGGTCACGATTTTCGAATTTCGAATTGTCGTTTTATTTTTGAAAAATCGATTTTTTAATGCGACTATAACTATTCGCCGTTTTATTTCCCCCCTTTATTTGACATGCAATTCAGCATGTCAAATTCTGATTATTTGAAAAATTGTCGAGTAGTTGCCACGATTTTCGAATAGTGTTTTTGCTTGTGCTGCCCATCCCTATATAAAGCCCAATATCACAAATCACAATTTGCCTCACAGGGCTTTACAGCATACAACATCCCTCTGTCCTTATGACCCTCGCAGCGGATAAGGAAAAACTCCCCAAAAAAAACCTTTAACGGGGGAAAAAATGGTAGAAACCTCAGGAAGAGCAACTGAGGAGGGATCCCTCTTCCAGGACGGACAGACGTGCAATAGATGTCGTACAGAACAGATCAACATAATAAATTAACAGTAATGCGTATGACACAATGAGACAGAGAGAGAGAGAGAGAGAGAGAGAGAGAGAGAGAGAGAGAGAGAGAGACAGAGAGACAGAGAGAGATGCAGGACAGACGGTAACAGTAATAATAGCTTATAACAACATTAATGAAAGTAAGTAATTTTATGAAATCCTATTGTACTGAGGTGGAGTTAGAAGTCTCAGAGGATATCTTTAAACCTGCAATAAATATAACCAGAGGCATTTGCACAAGAGGTGATTTATTTAAACCATGCCTGTCAAAGATATGTAACTCCAGGAATAACCTCCATATGTTCAACTGAATGTGTGCATGAGATAAAAGCATCTCCAGCTGATATGATGTGTTCTCTGAGCAGTGTGCTACAAAACACCACAGCCAAGAATGCTTCACACTAAACATCGAGACACTTTAAAGAAAAATAACAGCCTCTGAGAGAAAGATCACCACTTTAACACCAAGTCATAAGTAAACGCTCGACACACTCAAAATCATTTGTATCACTTTGCAGAGCAGCTATAAGTTTAAGTCTCCGCTGTTTTGTGAGGCACCAAGGCCAGTAAAAAGAGGCTGATTCAAAGGCCAGACACACATCGGCACAAAGATGCCACATCCGCTCATCAACTATCCAACTCTCACCCAGCTCTTGTGGGAAATTACAAGGCTAATACACAATGGACTCTGTGGTGTCTGTGTTTGTGTGTGTGTGTCTGCGTGTGGCAATAAAAAAGTGTGGATGTGAACCTGTGACAGAGCAACTTAGCAATGACCTGAAAAGAGCAGGAATTAAATGCCACACACACACAGAGCCACATGAATCCAACCTCTATATTAACTCCATGGGGACCCTCTGATGGTCAATAAAAATGCCCCGAGACCTTGATGCAGATCTGATTGTCCTGAAAGCGGCCCGGGCTGCTTATCTGCTGCGTGGAGATAGGCTACAGTAATTCACTTAGATCCCAGATACTTCAGATAAACTCCTCTGCTGGGAACACAACAACAACAAGACAGACATGGCGGGAGGAAACACCGTATTCCCAACTCAATATTCTCCCCCACAAACCTCCCCACCTCTTCCACCCTCCTTCCTTCTTCTTCTCGTCTATCTTTCCATCTAAGTTCCTCTCCGTCGCCTTTCTAAAATACCGTTCCCTGTCTCATGGATGAACTCCCCCACTCTCTCTTCTATCCCCTCCTCCTCCTCTTCCCTCTCATCTGCAACTTTCCATCTCCCTTTTTGGCACAACGAACCAAGCAGACCACATCCTGCAGCAAAGGCATTATCTAAAAAAAAATCCATAAAAGTCATCAGTGTTTTTGTTGTTTTTCATTTCTGAACTCGCTGCTTCAGCGAGCTGTACCCCTCCAACGAAGGCAGAGAGAGAGAAAGGGGGTCAGTTGATCAGTAAACCTTCAGAGCAATGCCAGTGCTACGTCCTCACAAACACACACACACACACACACACACACACACATATAGGCGGCTGGCAGGCAGTTCCTGGATCTCAGTACAGTCAGTGGCTCAGGTCTCACACAGCTTGTTTTTCATTCTGTCCTTCAAAAAAAACAAAAAAAAAACACCCTAATTAACATCAGTTTGGGTATGCTGTTCAGCACACATTTCACTCATTGCATTTGTGAGGACTTTACTGGTGGAAAAAGTATTCAGAGCCTTTATTTAAGCAAAAGTGCCAATACAACTATGTAAAAAGATACTTTGCTCTAAGTAAATACCCGTCATTTAAAATCCAGCTTATGCAGAAGTGTGGTCAATCAATCAATCAATCAATCAATCAATTTTATTTATATAATATATAATATCACAAATCACAATTTGCCTCACAGGGCTTTACAGCATACAACATCCCTCTGTCCTTATGACCCTCGCAGCGGATAAGGAAAAACTCCCCAAAAAAACCCCTTTAACGGGGAAAAAAAACGGTAGAAACCTCAGGAAGAGCAACTGAGGAGGGATCCCTCTTCCAGGAC
>NC_065509.1:7238244-7279492 GCF_006386435.1 Epinephelus moara | reverse complement strand
CAAATCTTGATCAAATGTTACTCCGAGGTTTCTTATGGTAGTGCTAGAGGCCAGAGCAATGCCATCTAGAGAAACTATGTCATCAGATAAAGAGTCTCTGAGTTGTTTGGGGCCAAGAACAATAATTTCAGTTTTGTCTGAATTTAACATCATTAACATGGTAACATGAATTTAACATGGTAACATCAACAAAATGCATCAGTACTTGTTCTGCAAAAAAACTGGCCTCCGTGACTGATATATGATTCTATCTGGCGTTTGCATAAACAGCATTTCAGTGTTGTAACGGGTCATGATGGAGTAAATAGAGTGAAAACATGGTTTCAGGTATTTCCCTGTAACAGTAAATATTTATGAATAAATCAGCCACAATCAAGTTCAAATTTGGAAGGAAAAAAAACATTATATATAATCATTAGATGACATCTTTATCACTTAATAAGAGCTTTACGTTCAACTGATCTGCTTCATCAGGACTCTATGGATGTGGTTTGATTAGATTTGAATGACAAACTCTGTCTCACTCGAAAGTTGTTGAAAACTGGTGCTTGGTCAGTGATTTCCGGTGTCAGACACTGACACTGACTTTTATTCTTTAACAGCGCACAGCGGCATCAGGGGGAAACGCGGCAGCACAACTATGAGAGTGAAGGTGGCAAAAGTGTGAGTGGGCCGGGTGGGAGGGCTGGTTGATGCGTCCAACAACCACTGACTTTAACCTGGTAGGACGGTGTTTGCTTCCTGTGTGACTGTAAAGCCAAACCCTGTTCTTTTTTCTAAACCCAACCATAGGCCCGTTTCCACTGAAGAAGTTCCTGGTACTATTTGGGGGGCAGGAACTACTACAGGAACATCCTCTCGCTCGGCCCTCTCAACCGCTGTGTTTCCACTGAGAGAGTGGAGTAGGAGGAAGGTTCATGTAAAGTTACCGGGCTCTGGATGTGACGTAATCGTTGTGCGACCATTTTGACCGGGGCGACGTAGAGATGTAGTTAGCTGTTAGCCGTTAGCGGTGTCTGTATTAACTCAATAAACGGTCCGTGAAAAAAATATTTGTTCCAGCGGATGTCTTAGTTACAACATGATTGAGCTAACTGGAGTAGTTTCATGTCATATCCGACAACAGGAGGCTTTTAACAGATGACGTCCTGATGTTAGCTTTGCTGCTGCTGTTAGCTGTCCCTGTCAGCTGCAGCCAGTGATGCTTTCTAGACATCGTGATTTCCCAAAACTGAATAAATACCACACATAGCAACACAAAACTGCTGTGCTAGCTCAATCATGTTGTAACTAAGATATCCGCTGGAAAAAATATTTTTTTCACGGTCCATATATTCAGTTAATGAGTTAATACAGACACCGCTAACGGCTAACAGCTAATAGCTAACGGTTAGCCCAGCTAATCTATGATAACCATAGTAATTACAAAACGTCACATCCCGCTTTGAATATATCCAATCAGCACCAAGTAATCCCCAAGTCCCAGCCAGGAGTCTCTCGGGGCCGTTCTGAGTACCTACTCCAAGGCAGGGACTTGTTTAGCCCCTGTAAAAGTTCCGTAACTCTGTCCTTCGGGGGTGGTTCCTGTGGTGGAGACCAGTGGCGGAGCCAGAAAATTTTCTGTGGGGTGGCCAGGATGGTTATGTGATCATTTTGGGGTGGCAATGTCTCA
Organism: Epinephelus moara; assembly: GCF_006386435.1. Taxonomy (NCBI): domain Eukaryota; kingdom Metazoa; phylum Chordata; class Actinopteri; order Perciformes; family Serranidae; genus Epinephelus; species Epinephelus moara. The sequence continues at coordinate 7,277,820 of NC_065509.1, read as the reverse complement.
CTAGAAAATATAGGGGTATTTAGGGCACCTAAACCACACACCTCCACAATATTTGAAATACAGGTAATGGTGGAAAAGATCAAATAATATTCAGTGTATCTAACTTTTTTCTTATGCCTGCAAGTAAAGTAACAAAGATGCTTACACTATACAAATGTAGCACAGGATTTTCAGTCCTGTCCCATACCGCTCCCGTGTTGTGTTTCAGTTACAGTAAAAAAAAAATAAAAATAAAATACAGTACATGGATCACACAATGCCTACCTTAGTTGAATATAAACCCAAATATAACATCTAATGTTGTATTTTGATGTTTATTGCCTAATTATGTTTACATTCACTCCACCTTGAAGCTGTTCAGAATGACAAACACATTTGATTTCTGATGTGGTCAGACAACACGTCATAAGGACCAGTTCTGAGAGAGAAAAATGTAGTTAAAATATTGCAGTAGAAGTAGTGTTTGGTTCCTCTGACTGATATTATTGTATATGACATCATTAGATTATTAATACTGAAGCATCAGTGTTAAAGCAGCATGTTACTGTTGTAGCTGCTGGAGGTGGAGCTAGTTTCAACTACTTTATTAAACACTTGACTATTGTTATTATGATAGGCCTGTCACGATAACAAATTTTGCTGGGCGATTACTTGCATCAGAAATTATTGTGATAAGCGATATTAGTGCGTAATATTGTGCTTTTAAGACCATTTTTATTATTGTTGTAAGTTTGCTGTTTTTAGACCATTTGCTGTTTTTAGACCATTTTTTAAACTTATATAATGATAATAAAGGCATAATGATGTAAGTACACCCCTTTAAAGAGAAATAAACATTTATTTAACAAGAATATTTACGACTGCAAAAAATAAAATTTAAATATCCGAAATAACACGTAAAAATATCGAAATAAATAAATACAAAGAAATAGACTGTCAGTCTCTCACTCTCAGGTGTGCAGTTAAGTTGGTCGTATTAGCTCTTTTTGTTGAGATGGTTTTTAGAACAAACCCGGTACACCGGCTCGTCCAAATTGCTGGGCTCCATTCTGTCATTTGGTTTAAATCCAAAACACTCCCACACAGGGGCCGTGGTGTTTGGTTCAGGAACAAGTTCCCTGTCTTTCTCTTACGCTCAACTCTCTGTTTTCTTCTCCGCCTCGTCTCCCCCTCGATGACAAGAGCTTTCCCTCCGTTCATTACGCTAATGAACCAACTCACCTGGCTGTCAGACGATGCACGGCAGTGAACACTCTTGTCGTCCAGTCTCTTTGATGGAGAGAGACGAGGAAAACAAACACGAATGAATATGGCAATTAATCCCATGTTATCCACCGTCTTTGTCTTCTCTTCTCTTTGTTTAACGGCGGTACCGTCTTTGTCTGGTTGCACCTTCACGCCAAATATCCAAAACACAGGATGTGCACGCATCTAAAGTGTCCGGTAGTGCCGTCGCAGTGCAGGAAAGGTTCCGCACGCCGGAAACTAGTGACGGCTGTGATGTGGTGGTTGGGTCAGGCCAGGGTGGCCAATAGGGTGGCCAGGATTCAGCGTGAGGTGGCCACGGCCACCCCCTGCCACCCCACACCTCCGCCATTGGTGGAGACATGCACCAACGGCCCCGGCCCTGTAAAATTACCCCAGCGGTGGAAACGGGCCTCATGTGAGTGTGTTGGCAAAACGCACCCACATGCATTTGTAGTTGAAGGAAAAAAACCTTGATAATGTTATACCAGAGATAGTGGATAAAGGAGATACCCCAACGTAGGGTTATCCAATGTTAAGAAAACGGTTACTCTTCCTGTCTCCTAAGTGGGCGTGGTTACCTCTCCCTCCAATCAGAGCCTGTTCTCCCTCAACCCTGTCCAACCCCATGGGAACCTGAGCCCTGGCATTAAATCCCTGCCACATAGAACATTGCAGAGGACCCATTTTTTTACCTAGTTTTGCTTTTGGGGGTTTTCCCTCTGCTTTACTGTGTTATGTAGCATTTTTCTGCCTCTATAAGGTCTGCTAAGTAAAAAAAACAGTCCAGACTAAAGGGATCTCTGTGTCCCCTCAGACACACAGCTCCTGAGCTGCCGGAATGCATTGTTTGAATTTCCGGCCTTTATTTCCGCGACTTTATTTGCTAACAATGTAACAAATTAGCAATGCACACACTGAGCCGCACCCCAAAACACACCTGCTCCGAGCAGAGGCAGAGGGGAGAGTCTGCAAAGTTTGAACCATTGAGGAGCTGTTGAGGAGACGCCATGTCTGGGAGACACTGCTTTCTTCATTGTGACCAAAACTTACCCTTCTTTGGACTGCCAAAGGATGAAGAAACAAAGAGGAAGTGGTTGGAATTTATTTTTGATACAATTCAAGAGGAAGTGGTTGGAATTTATTTTTGATACAATTCCACAATACAACCAGAACATTTAATTGTGTTCCTTCTATAGCCACCATTTTCCTGAGGACTGTTTTACAAACTAGCAACATACTGCTGGATTTTCACAGCGGTTACTCCTGGAAGACGGAGCAGTTCCCTTCGTTGGACAAATCTGGAGATTCGGGATCACAACCTGTAAGTATGCTTTATGAGTTGTCATTTGTTGTGTAAAAACAAACTAGGAAGCTGCTACCAAGTGTTGAAGTGTGGAGTAGATGGCTGTAGGAGCTAACGTTAGGCTGCACACCCAGTGCTTAGCTGTGGGCCTCGGCTAACTGGCTAACCTAAGCTACTGTTTTGAAATGATTTTGCTACTCAGCGTACAGTAAGTTAAACTGCTAGCTGAGTGGTGTCAAGATGAATTTAATGATTAAATTGTGCAGAGTCTAACAGAACTAACACTGTGCAGCATGTCCATATTGACAAAAGTTTCCACATTTAGGCCTATATGTTTGATGCCCGATCTAAGCAGCTAACTAATGCTCGCTCAGTTAGCCAACAGCACGGCAGCAATTAAACCTAGGGTCGAATTAAGAGCTGCATTCATCTTTCAAAGTGTGTGGCTGCCCTCAGAGTTTGATTATGCATTGGCTTTTGAAGAGGACCTATTATCCTTTTTTCCCTTTTCTGTTGTGTTTTACACAGCATTGTAGCTGTAGGCCTCGGCTAACTGGCTAACCAAAGCTAGTGTTTTGTATGGGGTCTTCCCTATGTTTCCCGGGTTCTATGTTCCCCACTTAACCCTGCAAAAAAGCTTCTATGTTCCCCGCTTACACAAAAAGGGTTCTATGTTTCCCGCTTGGTTGAGCTGGCAACATAGAACCCGGGAAACATAGAACCTTTTTTGTGTAAGCGGGGAACATAGAACCTTTTTTCCAGGGTTAAGTGGGGAACATAGAACGCGGGAAACATAGATACGCTCCCTTTTGTAATGCTTTTGCTACACAGCGTACAGTAAGTTACACTGCTAGTCTCAGGAAGATGAATATAACAATTAAATTGTGCAGAATCTAACAGAGCTAACACTGTGCAGCATGTCCATATTGACAAAAGTTTCCACATTTCCATGTGATGCCCGATCTGAGCAGCTAGCCTAACTGCCGCTAGCTCGAGCTTTTAGCCAACAGGCAGCAATCAGACCTGCATTTATTTTTCAAAATGTGTGGCTGTACTCGCAGTTTGATTGTGAATCGGCTTTTATCATACGTTGTATGTAAAATGTAAAATGTGTTTTTTTACTTGGAGCTGTGTTTCATGGAGGCCGTTCACTATATCGTTACTAAACATTGTAGTTAGTCTGAGTTATACAGCTGAGGAGGTATTTGTGTGATGAAAGGATGTTGTGTGTGTGTCTGTCTCTACATGTGTTTGAATACGTATGTTTGGTCTGCTGATTTTACACTGTTAAGCTTTTTAGATGTTAACTATGGATGGGTACCGAAGCCCGCTACTAAATTAGCCCTGGGGCTAAATTATGTAAGAGCGTAGTATTGATAAGCTCTTACACATTTTGGTTCAATTCATTATCATCCTGCAGCCTCTCATCTGCACTGTCCTGTGCCAGGGCTGAACTGCTCCACTCACACACACATACACACATACACACACATACCTACAAAATACGGTAATCAGTGAACAGCCGCGTTTCAGACAGAGGTGCTGTGTGTGTGTGTTTTTTGAACATTAAAGCACATAAATCTATTCCACTAGACCCCAATATTACATATTAATATATAATATAAATGTGACCCCGAAAATAAGCATAATAGGTCCACTTTAAAATATGTTCTAGTGTGTAGAGTGCTAGCTTAGAGGTTGATGTAAATGAAGTGTGGGGATAGGTCTGGCAATGCAAGGCTAGTTTTATGTAGCAACAGGGATTTCGTAAACAGTAACACACAGATTACAAAAGGGGAGGAGAATTAAATCTAAAACAGACAGCCAATGGCAGGCTTATAACAGCAGTGTATGCATCCTGTGAGCCAGACTGACGCCATGTTCACACTGGATGCATAAGCACCCCAATATGTCTGCTGTCATGCAGCTGCTGGTCAGCAATCGCCTGGCGTTCACACTAGAAGCTCATTTCTCTGTGCCGGTCAGCAAGTGATTCTGCTCCTCTGCTCTTTTCTATCACACGTAGAGCTCTGTCACTGTAGGCTGTGTGTGTGTGTGTGTGTGTGTGTGTGTGTGTGTGTGTGTGTGTGTGTGTCTGCTTGTTTCTCTCGCTCTCTGTTTCGCCACTACCGATGTGAAAGCACAGGGTGCATACTTTTATTACTTATCATAATATGATTATTTATGCCATATATTGTATCTTCTCTATATTTTCATAAAAGATTATCAACGTGTTTTCTTGCCACATTTACTCACAGAAAAAATAGACCAGATGCCAAAGTTGTCGCTGCAGATCGCGAGCTAGCCCCGGCGCATCCTGTGTGAACAGCCCAACTGGTTAACATGGGCGCCGAAAGGAAGTGGGCAGCGATCCATCTGATACACTTCACAGCACTTTCATGTCCAGTGTGAAACTGGTGTTGGGGGCACTAAATGCACACAGCTGGGACATGCACTTGTTGCTGTTTGTGGGCAAAAAGTAATTGAAGTCAGCTTTCTGTCTGTTATTGCCTGATTCAGAAATATTATTATAGGCAAAGGGCTAATTTTACGTTAACAGCAGATATCTGCATTCTTATCTGAAGCATGCCATCACGATGTTAAAATAAGCCACTAAAAATCAAGTCCCAGCCATGTGCATCACTTTAAAGTGTCCCCTGTCAACAGTTTCCATTGTGTTATGAGTTTCTTGCAGTCCTTTCTTTAAATGCTGCGCATGTGTCGTCAAATTGATGTCTTTGTGTGTAGTAAAGTTGGTGTAGATATTTCCTCATTTGCTTATGTTGTGTCTCTTTGCACTTTTTTTTAAATTTGCAATTCACTGAGCTATCTGAGCTACTGTCGTAAAATGCAGTATATCCTCACGTTACACTTCATGGTGGCATCTCAACATAATTATGTTTATATAGAGACAAATTAATATTAATTTGTCAGGCACACTGAGCTAGACATCCTGCATCATTTGTCTCATCAACTGGCCAAGTCATGAGCAAATACTGGCATAGCAATAATGACACATGTACATGAAAAACCTAGATCAGGACCCCAGAGGGAGGAACAGTGGAACTACATCTGTCATGTGATGCCAAAAAAGACCCAAAAAGACTTTTTCATATAGACTTGCACTGTGAAAGGAGCATCTCTAAATCAGCTGAAAGCCTACATTTTTGGAAAGTCTGTAGAGCTGCAGGATTCAATCATTTTATCCCCATTCAAGTTAGTAGTGCGCTAAACTGGAAGTAGCCAGCTCAGCCAGCAGAGGTCTCTCATGAGCTTGCTCTACAGGCTAGATAGTGCAGAAGACCTATCATCTAGGTTATTTCATACACAGCCGTTGAACTATTTGGCTTCTTTCATAGGGATAGGCGGGGCCTCGCCTCCAACGCTGTATCCAGTTCTCTGCATAAATCCATGGTGTGAGTGGAGCAAAATAGATAGGGGTTTATATAGGGGTTTTTGATGTAACATGTCTGCTAAACTAGGCCTACACAACCTACCTCTCTCTCATAAACTGACAAAAGTAATAACGTTTTTTTTTTGTTTTTTTTTACTGGAAATCCCAAACTGTACAAATCCTGTTACATAAACAATTGATAGTCTAATTGTTCCTGCTTCTAAGGGTCACAAGATAAATTGGAGGAGGTGTGGGGTGATTAAAGGGCAAGAAAAGAAGAGGAAAAAGTTTGTATTCATAGTTTGGATTTTTCTTTTTGCTTTGTTTATGAAATAGTGGATAAGTTAAACCTCTTTGGGTCCCAAACACCGGCCATGTGAGAAGTTTAAAGGGGAGAACTGTTGGTTGAACATCTGAAACATAAAAGAGCCCCAACTAGATGCTGATTTTGTGTTGTCACAGTGTTAAAAGGTTGGAAACCACTGGTTCAGCCTTTATTAGAATTGAACATAGTGTTAGTTCAGGCAGGACACGGTGTCAAGCTCAGCTCACATCCCAGCTACATCAGTTGATCTCAAAGAGCAGCTGATTGATGGAGGGGAGTCAGCTGATAGATCACATGAAAATCTCATTCAGGATGCCCTGTTTAAACTGCTCTGGCCTGCCTACTGTTGCTGCTTCCTCTGCAAGTCACTTTGCAACCCGCCTCCACCCCAGCTCCTCCTTTTCATGCTGTGTCTGACTTATCAATGTCATTTCTGTTTGTCATTGATGCTGCTCTGTTCGGTTCCCGGGGGTCTTTGCTGCTGCTCTCCCTGCCTTATGGCTTTCCATGTAGGCACATGGAAGGGCAGACAGGTGTGCTCTCTGCCTTATGGCTTTCCATGTAGGCACATGGAAGGGCAGACAGGTGTGTTCTCTCTGCCTTATGGCTTTCCATGTAGGCACATGGAAGGGCAGACAGGTGTGCTCTCTGCCTAATGGCTTTCCATGTAGGCACGTAGAAGAGGCTTTCTGTGTAGGCCCGAGGAAAGGCAGAGGGCCCCAGAACAGAGCCATACCACCAAATATAATACTGCAAATGGATATAAAGTTTTATTTGACTAAAATGTTCCTGACTGAAAAGTATTTTTTTTAAATGCATCATACCGGACTGTTAAACAATAAGCTGACAGTTTCACATTGTCATATTGTTTAGAATTATATTTTGGTAGGTTGTTATGATAAAAATAAACTAAAGCTGCTTTAAGTACAGCACTCGAGTAAATGTACTTAGTTACTTTCCAGTAATAGAGCACTTTCTACTCTATACAGTTATTCATTATTCCTACTGGCAAACATTTTTTTAATTAATGTTGAGAGAATACACTTGAGATTTCTACTACACATAAACAAACAGAAAAGCTAACAGCTACACACAAACACACACATACAGTATCTAAACACTTGCATCACTATCACTGATCACCTGAGGAGCTACAAGCTGCATGGAAGTGGTCCCACAGGGGCTGTTTCGTTACAGTATATTCACACTGCAGGCTCTTGAAGGCCACATGAATGTGTTCATGCTCTTCATAAAATCAGAGGACACTTACCTCCTTCTCAGGGCAGAAACGATCTGCTGTAACTGCTAATGAAAAAGAAAAAAGCTTAACTGTGAAAAATGCAGAACAGAGCCAAGAGGCAACTATCAGGGTAGCACTATTTAAAACCTGTCTATATCGCTTCGCTTAATATAAACAGTGTGTCAGTCTTAAGTGGTTTTTAGTGCAGTTTCAATACAAAAACAATATCCATTAAAGAAAGGAAGTGATACTCTAGGAATACAACCATTGGAGTGTAGTTTTTTTTCTTGTTCTGACAAAGGGAATACTGCAGGAGCTTCACTAAGTCTAATAACTGTGATGATGCCATCTGGGTTATATCAGCTTGGGTTTAAAGAGTGAAAATGTTTCACATATTCAAACATTACAATCTGAGGGTGGTGTTTGAACAGACGTGGGAATTTACCAGGAGATTTTAATGGAAGAGGCCATTGAGTTCCATTGTGGGAGCTGTAGGATCCAGTGTTTTTGGAGCTTTACTCACAGGGTCAGTCAAGTCTGCAGTGGCCTGTAGGTCAGGGAGGTCTGCTGCTTCAGTTTTGATCGTTCTTTTGTTAATCCTTCTCCTGCAAGTCCTTCAGCTTTAAGGCACATCTGTAAATAGCTAAACCGCTAGTCTCTAAGGTCCTCATCTTGTCAGTTGCGCTTTAGTGGGCACATACTTAAACAATTTTGAAATTAAGATTTTCAAATATCGCCTGGCAAGATGCCTGGCAAGTTGCAGACTACTGCAGAACCCTGTTTGACACCAACAAACAACAAAACCATTTTTTTTAGTGAGCCATTACTGTGTTTCTTGGGACTTTTTAGCCCCAAACGCGGATGATTTTTTTTGGGGATCCATGGCTGTCTTTCCAGTGTCTTTTTAGCCCCCAACTTGGGATGTTATAGGGAACCTGTCACTGTTAATAGGGACTTGTCTCAGTAATTCCTGTGACGTTTTAGCCCACAGACATGGATAATTTTAAGGGACCCGTCGCTGTTTTATCAGTGGTTTTTCAGCCCCCAAATGTGTGAATTTAAGGGACACCTTGCTGTGAATTCTGCAGCTTTTAAGCTCCCAAACATGGGTGTTTTTCAGGGAGTTGTTGCTGCTTTTCATGTGGCTTTTTAGCCCCAAATGTGGGTTTTTTAGGGACCCATTACTGTTCTTCCAGTGGCTATTTAGCCCCCAAATGTGTGGTTATTTTAAGGAGCCTGGTGCTGTTTTTCCTGCAGCTTCTTAGACCTCAAATGCGGGTGATTTTTAGGGACCTATGACTTTTTTTCGTGCAGCTTTTTAGTCCTCAAACATGGGTGGTTTTTTGCCCATAAACTATAAATGGCCTATTTACTGCCAACCATTTTCCAAACTACACCATATGTTTGTAGATTAATTTCCTACCTTCCAGGCAGCCAGTGAACTGTGCTGAGTTTCCAGAACATCAACGGTGAGCTCAGAGGAAATGTTGGGATCTGGAGGCTCTGCTGGGCACTAAAACAGAATCATTATACTTGATTGTTTTTGAAATTCTTCTCAAATGGAGAAGGACCTTGTATCGGCCCCCAAAGCTTCCTTATTGCCTCGCACATATTCAGCTAGTTTTTTATTGTATGCTTCTTGCTGTGTTTTTAATTGTTCAACACTTAAGCAAGTGTAATCAAGGAGTATGTCTTAATTGGATCTTTTGTATTTGGGGAAATTAAGTATTTAATACCTAGGTTTTTTTTCTCTCTCTTTTGTTATTCCTCTCTGTCTGTGTTCTGCCTGATTTTTTTTTCCACCATTCTAGTTAAATAATGATAATTTGAGCCAACACTTCCTCAGTCTTACCTCACCCTAAACTGTAATCCTAATGCTAAACTAATTTCACTTATATCCCCTAATCTTAACTCCAAATCCAATACCTAATCTTAAACTAAACCCTTTAAAAGTGAGGAGAGCTTTCAAACTGGTTGTCGCAAGGATGGAAAAACAAGAACACACACATACACAAACTGTCAGGCACAGACGGTTGTTACTGAATAAAACATTTGAAACATGAGTAAACGGACTTTTTTACCAGCTGAGGCCGGGCTGCGGGAGCGGCATGAGCCTTGATGTGCAGATGTGACGGGGAGCTGAATGAACAGCAGGAGACCTTCCTCTCTCAGTTCACACGCTCAGACAGCACTGCCTGTCTCACCACAAATGCTACCTGCAAGACAAAAGTCGCAGAGACAGACAGCTCCGCCCATGTGCCCGTCAAGTCAGACATTTGATTTAATGTGTGTGTGTGTGTGTGTGTGTGTGTGTGTGTGTGTGTGTGTGTGTGAGCATGCAGATAAGTACTTTAAATGATTAAAAAAAAAAATGAAAGTATTTCCAATATTATTTTTCACTTTCTGTGTTAATAACAAAACTACACCCCATCTTGTGATAGGGTCACTCAATCCATTACACAGCCATCAGCAATTTAAGAACAGCAAGGGACGTAAAGGGTGTGTGTGTCTCATTTTAATCTCAACTACACACCTGTAAAGTTTTGTGATTGCATCGTGTACAGTTGTTGCGTTGACTAAATCTACCCACAGACAGACAGACAGTGATATAAACACCTGGCAAAAAACTCAAAACAGCCGCAGCTGGTGTCACCAGGACCACATTTCGCCATGATGACACACACCCAGAGCTAGTACATGACAACAATACCTACCTTTACAGTGTTATTGTGGCTGGTACACTTTATGGTATGAACCACTGGTGGAAGAGACATTCTGGTTTTTTACTTTGGTAAAAGTAGCTATATCATACTGTATGAATACTGTTAGAAGTAGGCTAGTACTGCATTAAAATGTTATCTAAAGGTATAGTTTGAAATTTTAAGAAATTTGCATATTGGCTGTCTGTTGGAGAGCTCAGCCCCGTTTCCAACGAGCAGTACAGTATGGTACCTTTCCATACCATCCCCGTTTTTGGTCACCACTCTGTTTGGGTACCTGGCGCACAGATCTGGTACCAAGAGGCGCAGCTGTGAACACTGCCGTCCAGTGATTGGTCAGTCGTGCGTGGTCACTCTGCTCAGGGCTGAGTTGTGGCTGGTTTCGAGGCAGAAGCCACTGTTCATATTGTTTTCTTAGTAAACTGTAACTATAAAATGAAAGGATGTTTTGCTGCCACTCACAGCAACTGTAGTCGGAGAAAAAAAATAACTTAATTCACTGGGCCAACAGCTGGCAACTTTTAAGGTGGAACGTTAACTTGTAACGTTACTGAATGCATGAGCTGACAATGTGAATAAATCAACACAAATCAAATATTCCATATATGAACTTTGGCCATCACTTTAGTTTTTATATGACATACACTTTTAGTAATGAGTGGATCTTAAAGCGTTTATATAGGTGCAGACTTCCATCTGTGTCACTGGTGATGAGGAAATACAGTGAGTACTGGACAGAGCAGTGAGGTCACGGCTGTAAGTATGGTGTCGATTTGACGCAGAAATATAAATTCTCCTTTTTGCGCTTTTTGCGAAGGGGATTTAATAAGTAGCTGGTAGAGGACTGCGAGTGACTAACTCAAAGCAGAAGAATTTGAGTCAAAAATGTCCACAAATTGTTAAAACAATGAGGTCCAGGAGCTCCTTACCCTCTGAGCTGAGGACAAGATCAGCCACCATATAGCTGAGACAGTAAATGATTGATATTGCTATGTTATGCCATTGTTACTGTTTATAAAGCACTGCCAACGTTTTATGTCACACTATTGTGTTAATGTCAGGCCCGTCACACCTCTTTTTATTCTATGAAGCTGACATGCTGTCTAAAATCACACACTGGAGCTGAATGATGCTGCTGTGTAAAAATGCAAAGGAGGTATAAAGAGGGGACTTTGTAATGATCCCGGTATAAAAAGGGCTATATACCTCTCAGACTGACCCCCAAGCCCACACAAACACCACACACTCTCGCACACTCACAAACAAACATTATTCCGTTCCCAGCAATGCTGGCCTTGTCTTTTACAATTGTTTTTTTTTTTTTTTTAGTTTTTTAGGGCCTCACAAATGTCCTTCCATACCTCATTAAATTGCTTCATTTTATTGTTGTCTTCAGACAATGTATCTTCTATGGTCAAATTGTATCTCATCAGTTCTTTCCAAATCTAACAAGTGGAGGCTTCTGTTTCTTCCAGTGCACTAAAATAAGCTCTTTATAAACAAGGAAAGAAAACATAGCCTGCCTTCCTGTAGAATATCTTATGTTTTTTGGCATTCTGAAAAATACACAGCTCAGCTGAGAGCTGATTTTTTGTTTTACAAGTCATAGATATCCATTCTTGGGTTTCACTCCACACTCTGTTCACTTTTGTGCAATGCCAGGAGGATTGCAAAAGAGAATCTTGAGAGCAACACTTCACACACCTATCAGAGGAATCTGGATGACACTTGAATTTTATCTCTCGTGTAATACATTCTCATCATCAGTTTGTGTTATCCGTAGATTTTCATAGATTTAAACATCTTGTGTTGCCTTCTTTAAAATTGAGATCTTTATTTCATTCTTCATACAACTTTTGCAGTGAGTTTCCCTCAGCAGCGTGTTGTATATTCTGCTAATTACTTGTTTCTTTCTTCCTTCTTTAAACAGGATGTCTTCAAAGGATCCTACCTCCAAATCATAGTGTAAATCAGCTTTAAAAAAAAGTCTCAATTTCTTAATATGAATTTATCTGTTAATGATTGGACCCTGTTGTTTTATATATGATAAATATTCAAAATTAAATTAGATGCTTGTTTTTGTTAAACACAGATGTTAAGATCTATGCAAAATACCTGTGAGGCATAATAATAAAGTGCTAAATTCTCTGTCTGTAAGGCATTAATTCGAGCAAAGAAAAGTTATGGGGGGATAAATATAATGTTATTGTTTGAAAAATGAAAAGAAATTTACTCACAGATGTATCCTTCCAATTAAGTTAATGGACAAGTCTAACCATTTATTAATGCTACTTTTTAATTCATTAATTAGAGAGAGAAAATTATCATTGTGTAGTTGTGTTTTTACAGAGCCATTGCAACCGGTGTGTATTATCTTTTTTTTTCATTTAAAATTCTGAAAGTCTTCTGGCATACTACGAGGTCCTTTATTAATTTGCATCAATTGAATATGCATCTCATAGCATGGTATTTAAAAAAAATAATTTGTGATCTCATTGGCTTTTAATATTAGTTAAATACAACATCAAATCATCGTCAAATAAACAGAATTTATATATTTCTTCATCTGTATTTATGCCACTCCCTTCTTTTGTTTGTCTAATTTGCTGAGCCAAAGGTTCGATTGCTAACCCAAGTAAGGAGGGAGATAGCGGGCATCCTTGTCTAGTGCCTCTTTTTAATCTAAATATCTCAGATAAAACTCCATTAACATAAACCTGTGCTGCTGCTGACTTACAGATTGTTACTTGACCAAAAAACAGGTCTATCAGTCAAAAGCTTTCTCTGGGTCAACCGCCATATACTGGAGTATTGATGTCCTGTCCTGGTTTTGATACATATTGATCACGTTGGGAACTGCTTGGTACATTGTTTATGGGAGAACTTTGTGCTTCCATACATTATTAATAACATTTTGACATAATGTACTGATGTGTGTACAGGATATAGAATAAGATTCAGTAATCCATCCATACCTGGTGCCTTTTTTGGAAGAAAGCTCTCAATTGTGCTTTTAACTTCTGATATTGTTATTTCCTTTCTTAGACTTCAACTTAAAGGTCACTGGATCAAAATTCTTTGTTGTTGTGTCAGCTTTATATTAATGTTTGTAGCATGCTGAAAACTTTTGATGTATCTAAAGTACCACAAGTAAAAGTACTCAATATGCAGCAGATTGGCCTTGGGTTTTATTGTTATACATGCATGGCAATATTGACTTACTGTGGCTGATATGAATTCAAGTGTAACCAGTATTTAATGTGGTTGTTGGAAGCGATTATTTAAATAATTTAACTTCCTATCGGGTAGTTGAATCTATAATAATACCTATATCATATTTCATAGGTAGGTCATACATTTTCATGTCAAATTTTAATCTGCAAGGACTGTCATATAAATGTAGTGAAACATTTCCCTTAAATGTCGTGGAGTACAAAGAAGTACCTTTAAATTTTACTTATGTAGATACGGAGAAACTCACCACCGGTATAAAGTAGTCCCAACATCCCTTAAAAGAATATTTTGTGTTCTTTTGCCTACTTTAGAAAAACGTTTTTAGTGTTAACTGTTTGGTTTAGAAGTTTCGGGAAAATGACGGGTGCTGAGTGAGTAAGGAGAGAATAGGAGAATATTCTCTTTATACAACCATGGTTCAAACTAGCTGGCTGACTGGTCTATAATACAGACTATACAGTGTCTACAACAATATAGTTTTATTATTTACATTGTCTTTACATAATCAATGTATTTACACAACATGTAGAATAAATTAGAAAAGCTTTGGAGTTTTTTAAAGCTGTATTTTTTACCCTTTTGACAGAGCTAGACAAGCATATACCCCCTGCTCTAGGTCTTTGTGCTAAGGTAGGCTTAAATTGTATTGAAATGGAGTGCTTCAGGGATGACCTTTTTCTGTAGGTGGACTGGGAAGTTAGCATTACACTGGTTTCCTTGTTAAAAAGCCAGTGAGATTTTGCCATCACATTTTGTATTATTGCAGAAAATAAAATGGCAAACAAAAGTTTATGATACTTACATTTTGTTCAGCAAGATAATCTTGACAAATGAACACCATATGATTTTTGAAGCCTAAATAGAATAGCCAGAAGTAAAAAGCCAATGAATGGCAGGAATGAACTACACTGCGGTCACATGACGTAACGTCACGACCACATAAAGACTGTAATGTTCTGTAGCCTCATTTTGCCACTTGTTAGTGACAGCCTTTTTAAGACACATATAGGCTTCAAAATTTATGAGTAGGGTATTTACTGACATATTACATGTCATAGATCAAAAACGTGAAGGTCTCTTCAGCTTGTGTTAACGGTTAACGGTTAATGGTTAATGGCGTGGTTAATAACCACAGGCAACAAACCAAAAACCCATTCAAAAAACCTTTTGACTTTGAGACAAGGGAACCTGGCATGGTAAAATGCTAACTCCATTCTGGGTTTTAAGACTCATTCCTGGGTATTCATCTTCTGATCTGACTGTGTTGCCTGGATTCAGACCTTTGAATCCGCCCACTTAACCAAGTTGGCGGATTTGTCTGGCATCAAACAGCTGTTCCTTGATTGACAATCTGATGATCCAGTAAACACTGTCGGGAGACTAACAATTAGTCAATCAGTACCACTGGCGGAACTAATGCCGTTGTCAAGCTGTTGTCAATCTGTTGTCAAGCTGCTGTCAAGTGTTGTTCAGCAGTGCAGCATAACCATTGAGTAGTAATAACAACAATGGCGACCACTATTGACAAGATAGACTTTGCTATCCAGGCTCAATATCGCCTGACATTGTTTGTTTTGCTTTGCTCCGCTCCACTCTTTAAACCCAGGCAAAACAGGTATGTTGGCATGACTATGCATGAGTGTGGCTTAAAATGATGTTAGAATCAGGAAGATATGTTGATCTCTAGTGATTGGTCAGGGAAAATCAACTCCCCTTCCCCCACAGAAATCAGTTAGAGCAGACACAATGTCAGACTGATGATTGAAATTGAGTTTAATGAGTTGACAATTCTGTCTGGTATCAGGCAACTGACTGGGAGCAGTACAACAAACATGGGGATTTTACCAGATTGTATGACTCAACCTTTATGCATCTACAGCCTCACCATATGACCTAATCAGGGATGTATGTTTTGGATACAAGAATGAAAATATTCAAAATTATCCACTCAACATGTTTATATTGTTAGCACATTTATACTGAAACTAAAGGTTAAACCATTGCTCTCGCTGTCTTTCTCAATTCCAGCCTCTATCACATGAGCATGAATGTGTGTGTGTGTGTGTGTGTGTGTGTGTGTGTGTGTGTGTGTGTGTGTGTGTGTGTGTGTGTGTGTTTGTGTGTCTAGCAGGAGTGTGCGGAAGCCAGGCCCCCCACACACACACACACACACACACACACACACACACACACACACAGGCGAGGAGGACAGAGACTGCCTGTAACTAAAACAAATAGCTCAGCTGAAAATCAAAGTCAGCGGTATGGCAGCATTTTGCTTTCCGTATAAGCTTCTGTATAATGCAGCGTTTTGCTGTGTGAAAATAATGTTTGTGGCGCTGACAAAGCAGCAGTCCTCCATCCATGCCAGACACCTGTACTTTATTCTGTGACAGGCAGCATAATACACATGGCAGACACACACATGGAGAGAAAAGTGAGGTAAGGTGATGTCCTCAACCTTCAGCCCTCTGCTGTTCACACTAACCATATTGCAGTGCAAATGTTTTATTAAGATACATTCTTTAACTTAATTATTTTAGTTTCTGGTTCAGTATATATGATACTGTAATATGAAACAAGTCTAAACATAGGATTTCTTAGGGTGAACTAACCCTCCATGTAAACAAATGCAGGTTACATGACAAAAAATGACAGCTCCGTGTGCTGTTGGCACAAGAAAGAAATGGGGTTTGTAATTAAGGGCACTCATATGCCACATTGACTTATTCAGAGCGGCATACATCAAACCTGCAATATGTCATGTAGAGTAGGCTCTCCTCACCATGCTCCCTTTTTGGGGAAAACAATCCTCCAGTGTAGACAACAATAACAGAGGAGGTTGAAGCAAGTGTCCAGATTTCTACTTAAAAAAACAACAAATTAATGGAAGTATGCCAAAGAGTTGCTATGTAGTTGGTTGTGCCAACAAAGAGGCCGAAAATTCTGATCCCTGATTTGTTCTCGTGCCAGTTCTTTAAAAAAGATATAAGACAGTAGAGATTTGGCTTCAAGCTATAGACCAAACATCAGCATCATGCCTCATTTTCAG
This sequence comes from Epinephelus moara, assembly GCF_006386435.1. Taxonomy (NCBI): domain Eukaryota; kingdom Metazoa; phylum Chordata; class Actinopteri; order Perciformes; family Serranidae; genus Epinephelus; species Epinephelus moara. The sequence goes on along the minus strand of NC_065509.1, from coordinate 7,261,304 downwards.
TACACATCAAATAATGACTGGCTAGGTAAATTCCTGCATCTGTTTCGGACATTCACAGACAGCTTGTCAGTTTTTGCTTGTCACATGCATTGTGTCTTTTCAAAATATATTTACAACCTAGGTAAAATACCTAGTTTTAGGTTGATTTCTTTAGGTTTAGGCAACATGCATGTGGTAATGTTTAGAAAAAACATCATGGTTTGGTCTTCAGTTTGTTTGATCCATCTATCTCACCTCATGTATATGGACTTTCTTTATCTTTGCACTACAGTAGTTGCCAGTGGTGTTACAAACTCTCACCCATCGGTGTTTATCATATCATCAAGAAGGGTGCCTCTCCCCATCTATGTCTGACGCCGACGACCCCTGATATAGCGGTAGTATTTATTCTTGGATTGTTGCCCTCAGTTTGCCTCTAAAACTGACGCACCATGTGCATATCATACCGCCACGAAAGGTGCCTCTGTGTGTCAGTGTCTGACGCTGAAATCACTGACAAAACAGCAGTATTTGACGAGTTTGGAGTAAAAACGGGCTGCATCTCCAACAAAATCTCAACCGAGATCAAACAGTTGGCCATTACAGGTCGCTTATTTAAAGACAACACTTAGCCAAATGACACCTGGTGTAACATCTGGGCTCATTCTGAAGTCATTGAATAAATGGGCAGTAACTTTGGCGTCAGACACTAACGAAAAAAGCTGTCCTTTCACGTTGGTATGATATGCAGCCGAACGCTGTCAGTGTGCAACGGTACCTGATGGTGTCAGGGGGAACAATGGGGACAACAACGTAAGTTAAGGAGATGAAAATAGTACATTTATTGTATGTTGAAGACACAATACATGTAACAGGCTGAAGTTAACATGGCGTCCCAGAACGTCAACAACAGACGCACCCAGGCTACTTTGCATGTCATATGTAGACATGGAAAGTCCATAACCAAGTGGTGATATGATAGATGTCTGGATAAGCAATATTCGGTTCCTGTGCTGGGTCATTCATCCACTTGGTCCGGGGAAAACTGAGGGGACATGACGCGATCAACCTTAATTTGTTAACATGTTACAAATGCTCAGGTTAAGGCAGGGTTGCAAAATATATGTTAAACATGTCAAGGGGGCACAGCCTTGACGTTCTGTGTATGTGCTGGTCTGCTGGGAAACCAAACATATTTTGTCTCCATCCAGGATTTTAAATCATCAACCACTCTAAGGATCTACTCTAGGATCAGTTTTATTATGCCTCTGGCCAGAGGCATTATGTTTTTGGTTGTCCATCTGTCGGTCCCATTCCCATGAACGTGATATGTCAAGACACCCTGAGGAAACTTTTCCAAATTAAATACAAACGTCCACTTCGATTCAAAAATCAACTGATTCGACTTTGGTGGTCAAAATCACTGTGACCTTGTGTCCAGCTTATTCTCATTAACATGATATCTCAAAAACATCATAAACAGGATAAACATCCTGTTTATCCAATGTCAGCAAGTGGATAACGGCTACCTTCCTGCGGTTAATAATGCAGTTCAACAGCGGTTTTGTTCATTGGTCCATAACATCACACACTACAGACACACTCCTACCTTGGTTCACTTACAGCCATTAAGTCTGTGGCACTGTGGCACTGTGGAACTTGGGTTAACTTTGATAGCCACCTATCCTTTGAGCAGCACATCAGAAAGATTGTCTAAGGCTGTTTTTATCAATTAAGAAACAAGAGAAGACATACAGTGGCATGCAAAAGTTTGGGCACCCCTGGTCACAATTTAGTTTACTGTGAATAGTTAAGTGAGTGGAAAATGAACTGCTCTCCACAAGGCATGAAGTTGAAGATGAAATATGCTTTTCACCATCTTAGGCAAGATGTGTGTATTATTTTGGTTTTGTACAATTTTAGAGTGGGAAAAAAGGAAAGGGGCACCATGTAAATGTTTGGGTACCTGAAGACATTTGACCTCAAACAAGTTTTACCATGGTGTCAGACCATAATTAGCTTGTTGGGGCTCTGGCCTGTTAACAGTCATCATTAAGTCCAGGCGGTGCATATTTCAAAGCTTCATGAATATTCTGACTCTTGAAACCTTGTCCCAACAATTTGCAGCCATGGGCTCCTCTAAACAGCCGCCTAGAATAACTGATGCCCACAAAGCAGGACAAGACTATAAGAAGATAACAAAGTGTTTTCAGGTAGCTGTTTCCTCAGTTGGTGATGGCATTAAGAAATGGCAGTTAACAGGAACTGTAGCGTTCAAGTTGAGGTCCGGAAGATCAAGAAAGTTTCCCAGAGAGCTGCTCATAGGATTGTTAGAAAGGCAAATCAAAACCTTCTTTTAACTGCAAAAGACCTGCAGAAAGATTTATCAGACTCTGGAGTGGTGGTGCACTATTCTACTATGCAGCGACACCTGAACAGATATGACCTTCATGGAAGAGTCATCAGAAGAAAACCTTCCCTGTGTCCTCACCACAAAATTCAGCATCAGAAGTTTGCAAAGGAACATCTAAACAAGCTTTCGTGCTTTCTGGCAACAAGTCCTGTGGACTGATGAAGTTACAACATAACTTTTTGGATGCAATGAGCAAAGGTATGTTTGGAAAGAAAGGGGCGCAGAATTTCATGAACAGAACACCTGTCCAACTGTTAAACACGGGGGTGGATCGATCATGCTTTGGGCTTGTGTTGCAGCCAGTGGCAAGGGGAACATGTCACAGGTAGAGGGAAGAATGGATTCAGTTATATTCCAGCAAATTCTGGAAGCAAACTTCACACCATCTGTAAAAAAATTGAAGATGAAGAGAGGATGGCTTCTACAACAGGACAATGATCCTAAACACACTTCAAAATCCACAATGGACTACATCAAGAGGTGCAAGCTGAAGGTTTTGCCATGGCCCTCACAGTCCCCCGACCTAAACATCATTAAAAATCTGTAGATAGACCTCAAAAGAGCAGTGCATGCAAGACAGCCCTATAACCTCTCAGAGCTAGAAGCCGTTTGCAGGAAGAATGGGTAAAAATCTCCCAAACAAGAACTGACAGACTCTCAGCTGGTTAAAAGTGTTTACAATCTGTGATACTTGCCAAAGGGGGCGCTACTAAGCACTGACCATGCAGGGTGCCCAAACCTTTGCTTCAGGCCCTTTTCCTTTTTTGTTATTTTGAAACTGGAAAAGATTGACATTAAAAAGTAATCTTGCTTAAAATATTGACTTTGTCTTTTGGAAATCAGTTCACCTTCTACTCACTTAACTGCTTACAGTAAACAACATTTTGACTGGGGTGCTCAAACTTTTGCATGCAACTATATACTCAATTTTAATGACACAGAAATAGTCATCCATATTTTGTACATGCTTGGACTACTGTTACTCTCTTTTGTCGTCCCGCAGCCAGATTAACTAAATTTAGAAGGTTCTGTCTTATCACTCCAAATTTGTCTTATCACTGCACTGGTTGCCCATAAAATACATTTAAAATACACTTTTACACACATTTTAGAATTGTATTAACTAACTACGAGGCTATCCATGGTCTGGCTCCAGATTATATTAAAGACTTTTAACCTTATAGAGCCCAGCCAGGCCTCTAAAATCAGCTGATCAAAATATTTTAGCTGTTCCACTGACCACACTGAAAATCAGGGGTTATCATGCATTTTCAGTAATAGCCCCTCGGCTTTGGCGCAGCTTTCCCCTCAGTGTGAGATCGGCAGACTCCACTGCAGCTTCTAAGTGCCTCCTGAAATCTCATTTTAACAAGATGGCCACACTTTACAATGTGTGCCTTTTCCATTATGGCATTACCTCATATTTCCTCTTTATATTAATATTTTATGGTGTTTTATTTTGAATTTAGAGTCACTACATATTTAAAGTGTTCTTTTTTTAGTGTCATCACGTTAGTATTTTATATGCACTTCCATCTAGTTTGGACATTATCCATTTAAATTTCATAAGGTTTTTATTTTCGTTGCATTTTATTTACTTTATATGAGATCATTATCTGCGTACAATGAGATCATCTCTTATTTTTGCATCTTATTTATTTATATATGTGATTATTTCCTTTACTCAGACTTCATCTGCTTTAAATGAGTTTAATTCTCTTATCCATATTTAACCTTTTTTATATGAACTTTATTCTTACTTCATTTATTTTGCACTTGCATCTCCATCTATTTATGTATGGGCTCAGTACTGCTTAATGTCCTGTATGTGCTCTCATGTTCTTGTTTTTTGTATGGTGCATGCTGAGATATTTTGAGAAAATAATATTAATTAAAGGTCCACTTTCTAGCTTTTTCCCATGCCTTAAACCATGTCACAATCATAAAGCAGCAAAGTCCAGTATAAATTATGATGGGTCTAATATTACTGAATTTTAGTTGTTGTCCTTCATTGGTCAGCTCTTGCATATACCATAAAACACCAAATTCATTTGAATATGTACTATCTTTAAATACTATTGTAACAGTTTTTCCTGTCACTCATTCTGTTCATCTTTGGTCTCCAATCAATTCCTCCCATATCAACAACATTACCACTACCACCTAATGTGGTTATTGTTTATTCATTTTAGACACATAACTTTATATAACTTTCACTGTATTAATGCAGACAGACTATCAACAAACAACTGATACATTCAGACAGGAAGTGAGCACAGCATTAATTTGACTCCCATTCAAACTTTACTAGTAAAACACTTCCTTGTTTGATGATACAGGTGATTTTTATTCAACACATACAACAGGTAAGTAAGTAAATGACTTTTGATGTTTGGTTGATGTCATTACAATCATTAGTGTTATATTTGGGCAAAGTTTTTCAAATACTACCAAGAATTACACTATTGCAAAGTGTTAGTGAGATCATTAGTCTTAGTCTCAACATTTGTTCTGTGTAAAGTGTCATTATGTAGCAACCACCTCAATGACAAAAGTGTTTATGCATAGAGATATTACAAAACATGTTTTATCTGTCTGTCTGTACCATCTCAGCAGTTTTCTCATGGCCCGAAAAACAGATATGATCCAACACTGACACCTTGTGGAAATCTACCTAAATTACATTTGATGGTTTAAAGTTGCAGGGGGGTTTTAGTGTGTGTGTGTGTGTGTGTGTGTGTGTGTGTGTGTGTGTGTGTGTGTGTGTGTGTGTGTGTGTGTGCGTGTGCGAGTATCGAATCTAATGATGGTTTTGTATGAAAGGTTGCTCCCCATTTATTATTTACATTCATGGGTATTTCTGAGGCCTTCCACCTCTAATATACCACCACAGAGCTCATTTGTACAACCTGCAATCACAAGTCATATTTGTTTGTTGTGAGGCGGTCACCTATGGTGGCTGTAGTAATTATGATGGGAACAAAGGAAGAAGTCAGGTAATGTAGTTTTTTTTAAATAACTTTTTTTAAAGACAGTCATGCAATACATATAGGACACAAAAAGACACAAAATACAGATAAGCACATTAGCTGTTCATCATGGTGTGTGCTTTATGTTAGGCTTACTGTTAAGGAGGAGGTTCATGAGGAGAGGTCTGCTATCACGGGTCTAATCAGAATGCACAGCCTCGGAAACTTTCCTTTTGCACACAAATTATTTATTTTCAAAACACAAATTGCAGTTTCACAAGGGGGTGCAAAGACACATGGGTCTGAATCTAACTCTAATCTTAAACTAATCATACACAGGATAAACTAAAGAGAAAGAAACTGCTTACTAGAACTGCCGCCCCATGTGACCATGAAGAAAGGATGAGTGAAATGGTGTTCAGGGTTTAAATAGGGGTGAACAGGTGAACTCAAACAGGTTCATGAGTAAACAAAGAGTGAAAGGAGCCAATCAATGCTGAAGAAAGGGGAGGAAAGGAAGTGAGGTAAAGGAAGTCAGGTAAGTGAGGAAAAGAGGTGTCAAAATGAAGAAAAAATATAAATCTTTACTACAGCCACCCCCAAATTTCTTGTGAGAAATACTATTAAAGATCAAACCATAAGTAGACTGTGTCTTCAGGGAGAGCAGGAAGTGGAATCTGATGGGCTACAGGTCTGAGATAGGACACGTCTTTGACTCTGAATGTTTATGCAGAAAAGGCGGGCCAGTTGTCATCTGTTTGAGCTGAGGAAGTCGGGTAAGGATTTACCTCTTGTGACATTGTCAGCAGGGTTATTGGCAGAATCAACGCACTAAGCAGGTCACACAGGCGTGCATCAGTCAGTGCTGCACATAAGTCCAGTCTTGGTATAAATAACTGTTGTTTTGGGGAGACACGTGAATGAGGAAGTATTAAACTAAGCTCTACTTGTTTTTGTCATCTTCTGATCTCAGGTATGCAACAGCACCATAGGCGTGTTCAGAAGCATCACAAAAGATATGAATGTCAGCAAATGTGGTGGGGGCATCCATCTCTTTGGAAGTATAGCAGCCATATTGTTGAAGATAATAGAGGTCATCTTCCCAGATTTTCCAGGCTCCTAGAAGGTCATATGAAAGAAAATGATCATCCCATTCTCGCTCCTATTTCTCCATAGTTGCTGTACAAGGATTTTTGCACCAGTTGTGCATGGTAGGATGTGCCTAATGGATCATACAGATGAGCAAGGACTCGGTAGGTGTGACACATTGTTATGGTATAGGCTTCCAAGGCTCTGTATTTGTATTTGAGAGGGTCAGGTTTGCAGCTCCACAGCAGTCCTAGTGTGCACTCTTGAGGATCAGCCCGGTCTTCAGAGAGCCAAAGTTTGCTGCTCTCAGATCTTGCTTCAGATGGTAGATGGCTGATAACAAGGGGGTTGTTGCTTGCCCATTGACAGGGGTCAGCCCCCTTCTACAAGGGTAGTTTTCCGTTTGTCAAGGAGTGTTTTAGCTGCTGCTGATGAGGGGAAGCCTTGCAAGCAGTTGTCAACATAGAAACGCTGAGTTACTGGGTACTGTACATCGTCATCAGGTCGGTTGTCCTTCACATGTATTTGAAGGGCATAAATCGCACAACAAGGACTACAAGTGGTGCTGAAAGGAAGGACCTGCCATTGGTACACTGAAGGGGGAACATCTTTGTTCATGTTACACCGTTGGAATAGAATAAGGGGGCAATCTTGAGGCAGGAGACAGATTTAGTGAAACGTGCCTTTAATGTCACCACTTATTGCCACAGCATGTTGCCCAAAGCACAACAGCAAGCAAGGAGTGAAGGCCTGAGGACTGGTCCTGGTAAGAGGCACTTACTGCGGCATTATCCTTGGAAGGTGAACGAACAGTCAAACACAATGTGAACTTTGTAGTTGTGAGTAACCATGTGATAAGGAATGTACCAAGCTTCTTTGGTGCTGTGAACTTCTTTAGGGGTCAGCTTGGTCACATAACCATCCCGCACCAGTTTTGAAATCTAATCACTGTATGAGATGGCTCTGTCTGGATCTTTTGATAACTGATATTCAGTGCTGTGGAGTTGTGGCATCACTGCAGACTGAGGAATGTTCAGGAGAGGAGAGTTTGCTGGTCTAAGAGGGGGAGTAGCATAGCCATGAACACCATTGACTTGAACTCTTGTTTTGCCTTGCTCAAGAAGCTCCATTGCTTGTTGGTCTTGTCTCAGTCTAGTAACTGCTTTCTCACTGTGCACAGAGTGTCAAGTTTCCAAAGTTTTTCAAAATGGAAGCACAGTTCATCAGCAGAGGAACTGGAGGATGTGAAGAAGCACTGGACTGGCACTGGAAATTTCTGATGGGGCCTTGGAGCGTCCATCCTAGATGGATTTTGACAGCTGCAGGTGACCAAAAAGGAACCAGTCTAACTGGAGCAATGGGAGTGATGAGGTGGGTGTCATCTGAGCCTATGAGCAGCAGAGGTGAAGCTCTGTTGATAGATGGTAATGGAATGCCTTGTAGAGAACTGTATTTTCTTTGGAGGGATAGTACAGGTTAGGTGTTGTCTGAATGTGCTAAGGCATCATTGATGGTAAAAATCTTCTCAGGTTATATACAGCAGGAGAGATCTGGAAGCTAACAGATGAACCACGGAGAGTTTCAACAGTTCTGAGTGATAAGGTTTCAGATTAACCATCTAGGTGGAGATGTTGAGCAGCGGGATGCAGCAGAATGGTGCGTTGAGAACCATCATCAAGGACAGCATTTGGACAGCGCCAACAACATTTGTTCTCTTTTGTCTAAGTAATCTTTTGATCTTTTGTCAAGTCAATGAACCCAGGACACTTGCTGACATGATGTTCAAGTGAGCTGCAGTACGCACAGGTTTCTCTGGACCTTTGAAAGAGTTCTGAAGGTGACACGGATTCACTTGGTTTACTTTTTTTCCATGTAAAACTATTGTCAGACCAGGTATGGTCTTATGGGTGTGTCTTTGCTGATTGGAAGATGAGATGGAAGCCTCTTTTCTTATTGGTTGGCATCTAGCTTCAGTTTGCAACCAAGCTGAGAACACAAGCAAGTCATACATTCAGCCTCTCCTTTAGCTTCCATGATACCAAGCAGGCCAACAAGTGCTTGTACATGAGGGGTAAAATTGTCAAGGGCATGACCATCACCTGCTCTGTTGGGAGGGAGATCCATGATGTTCCTGAGCTCCTTCAATGGCAGCTGTCTCGGTTGCCCAAAATGTTTGTCGAGGGCCTTGATGGCTTGGGTGTAAGGGTCAGAAGCATAGGAGAAAGCAAGAGCTAGTTGCTTAGGCTGGTCCACTTTCAGGTGATCAGAGAGCACATGATATTTAAAATGCTCTGACTCAAGAAGTCAGAATGTTAAAGGCCACACAATGTGGAATTCTAACGTCATCAGACATTTCAAATTTAGTCAACCTGATTTTCATTCCAACCAAACTTTAATGGAGGTCCAACCTAAGAGTCCAATGTATTTGTGATGTCATATTGACATATTTGTAGTGACGATACACTCATTTGTAACATGAAACTGTTTTATTTGGTGTTTTCACCACATCAAATCATCTGGGGCCTCATGTACAAAGACTTGCGTGGATTTCCTACTAAAACATGGTGTACGCTTAAATCCAGAAAACGTTGTACGCACAAAAATATCCAGATGTATGAATCAGTGCGTAAGCATGAATCCAAGTCCATTTTTTTTGTACATCCCAATCAACGTGGAATTGAGCGCACATGTTGGAGTACCCGACCCCTCCCTGTCCACGCCCCTATTTAAATATGCAAGTCATATTTAAATGAACCCTGCACCTGAGATTCCCCTCTCGGCACGATCAGAAAATTAAAACAAAATAATGAATAAGACGGGAAAAAAGAAAATCTTCACAGAATGCGAATTGGAAACGCTACTCACTGAAGTGGAGGCGCGCAAAGATGTACTTTTTGGCACACTGTCCTCCGGCATCAATACAAAACGCAAGAGGAGTGAGTGGGAGAGTGTGTGTGAGGCTGTCAATGCTGTGGGGACAGAAAAGCGTACACACGCAGAATTAAAAAAGAAGTGGTCCGACATTAAGGTGGACGTGAAGCAGAGGACGGCTGCCCACCGCCAAAGTGTGGCCAAAACAGGCGGGGGGACAGGAGAGGAGGAGCTCACCCCGTTTGAACAGAGAGTCGCCTGGGGTCAATTGAAAGCAGACAAATAATTATGTGAACTGGATTTACAGTTTCCATTTGTTAATTTTATACACCACTTACACGGATCACACACTATTGTTGTAAATGAATGCAGAAGTGCGCCGGGGAAAAGGTGAGGCTGATTAAGAAATGTCACACTTTACGCACGGGTTTATTGACATGAGTACTTTACACACAGAGACAATCAGGGGCTTGTTAGAAAGCTCTGAAGCTGTAGTTTAACCAGCAAAAAACACAAGTCACTAACTTTAACCACTGACTAGTACTGATGCTGTGAAGACAGGATACTATTTGGGGGCGCACATGTTCAGTGCGCATCAGGGGGATTGATATTAGGACAATTAAACGAATAAATTATTTACTCACCAAGAAGCTACCCATCGCGCACAGTGCCAGCCTGTAGCTTGTTCCCAACCATGCTGTTACCCAGAATATAGGCTATGAAGCGTGCGTTGAACCAGGCCACCTTGCCACAATGTTGGTTAATTGCATTTGCGCATCACATATGATCTGTACATTGATCGAAACAAAAATAAATTCATCCTGCGATGCCGCTTTTATAATGTGTGTGCAGTCGATAGCTCCGGTAACATTGGGAAAACCGGCTGTCGCTGCAAATTGCGCTTTAATGTTGGCCTGTTCGGCTGCATATGGGAATTTGATATACCTGGCTGACATGCGGATAATTCCGTCCCACACAGCTGGCATGACTCGGCTCAGGGTCGACTGGCACACTCCCGATCGGTCGGCCAGCTCCCTCTGGAATGCCCGTGTTGCTAGGAGTCCCGGTGTGGTCAGCACCTGTATGGATACAGGCAGCGCATGGCTCCTCGCCGTATCGCGCTCCAAGGTCGGCCGCAGCACTGCGCACAGTTCCAGGAGGATTGCCCTCGGGAACCAATGCGGCAAATACTGCTAAAACAGCCGTTGTTGTTAACGGTATTTTTGGCACCACTTTGCGCAAGCTTTTATATCCACTCATCTAATTGCAAACACGTGGGTGTGTTAATTGTTCATCAGTGTTAATTGTTCATGTGTCTCTGATGTGCACATCACTCTGAGGACTAATTGTTTTCACATTTATTTATTATAACAGTTTCCCAGCATCACCTCTAAGTGTCGCCAAAGGATCAACAGCTGTAGAAACGTGCGTACAGCAGCCATGAAGTTGGCGTGAGGCACCGCACATTTTCACGGTCATTTCACTCTTGATACATCTGAACTTGTGGGAAAGGACGTACGCCACGTTTTTGTGCGTATGCACCCTTTGTACATGAGGCCCCAGGTCTGTTTGTTCTGGAGAAGAAATTACCTCTACAGATAATTTGGCACCTAGTACAAACCTCCCGAACAATGAACACTGAGGGAATTCTAGCTGGGAGAAGTTTCAGCTGTTTGCAATTTGCAGTCCTCACCGCTAGACGCCACTAAAACCCCCTAAAGCGTACACACTGAACCTTCCCAGTTACTATTCAAAATGTTGGTTAATTTTTGGTAAACAAGTTTATATGTAGAGCATGAGTCTTCAACAGGGTGTCCATAACCCCCAGGGGGCCCTCAGAGTTACAGCAGGAGGGGCACCAAATTGTTGTTTGATAATTTTTTGAATTTTAATTTTATATTTAAAAAAAATACACATGAACATTAATCCAACAAAGCAAATATACACTGGCTTATTGGTAAAATAAATAAATAATTTACAGTCACAATGTTAATAATGGGCAGGGTGTTACCCATAAATCCATGTCAAATGAATTCATAATTTATAAATTTAGGCTACAAATCTGTTGATAATATTATTTTAATAGCTTAGTACCATATGCACCATATAAAAGTGTCTTTATTCATGGCCCTTCAGGCCGCTCTACACGTTCAAGTAGGCACAGTTTAATATGCCAACATATTCTCTCTCAGACCTCATCACATATTGATGTTTGGTCATGGACTTTCCATGTCCACGAAGTGCAAGGCACCCTGGGTGTGTTGATTGTTGACGTTCTGGGACACCGTGTCAAGGTCAACCTGTTACATGCATTGTCTTCTTTCAAAATACACAACTGTTTTCACAAGAAATGTAACATTTACATACAGTCTCTTTCAAAATAAACACATTGTCAGTACAACACTGCAAATTGATGTTTTTTTTCCTTAAACAACAAAAACACAAGGTTGGGTATAGGAAAAAAGAACAGGGTTTAGCTTTAGAATCTCACGGGACGTGAATACTGCTCACTTGGGTGAACGTTGGTGTTTGTTGGACCCATCCACCACCCCTCCCACCAACCCCAGTCGGATTTTTCTGCCTTAACTTTTGTCCTTGTCCTGCCATGTTTCCCCCTGACGCTGCCAGGCGCCATTAAACTATAATGGCAACCGGCGGTGTATGATGCCGACATTAAAGGACACTTTTTCGTTGGTTCATGATGCTGCAAGTCACTGCCCAAGTGCTGGATCAGAGTGAGACTGGGCTCAAAATGGAACACAGCTACCCAGCTGGCACACGACTGACCTTACGTGTTGAAATGTGGTTGAAATTATGTCAGTTGTTGTTTCAGCATTAAAACAACATTGAAACAACATTCAATTCTGATGGTTGTAAAAAGTTTAACAAAACTCTCATTAATCAACACTATACTTTTCTGATCTGTTTCAATGTTTAAACAATTGTAAATTCATGTTTAAAGTGCAAGAATGCCTTCTTGTGGCATATATCTGGCAACACAGGTCAGCAAAACCATTGGGCCTTATGTTTTCAGGACCTTTCAGCTTTTTTGCCCATTTTAAAACATTTGTTAGAAAAGTAATCAAATCTAACATCACCGTGATTAAGACAATGAAACAGTTACATTAGGATACACGTTACATTTTAAATAGGATAATTAGAAATCTGTAACCTATTACATTTCAAAAGTAACTTTTCCAGCACTGAAGCCTACATGGAACACACTAATGGGTCCCCATAAGGCTGCTTCAATACAGACTCATTCCTTGTGAGTTTATCTTTCCTCGAATTTGACCTGCATTCACTACAAACCATAATCCCCCAAGTCCCGGCGCTGCGTCTGAACAAGCGCACGGAGTGCTGTGACAGTGAAGGCAGCGCCAGCGTGGCGTCGGCTCTAATTTACTGGCCAATAGCGGCCTCCAGGTGCGGCCACGGGCGACAGAGAGGCGACACTGCCCGCGCGAACACAGCAACGGAGGAGACGATGGAAGACAAGCAGAGCCAGGTAAGTTCCTCACTTTACTTTGTTTGTTTTAAAAATGTGGTTGTTTATGAGGTAAACGGACATCAACCTTTGAAAAAAAATTAAAACATAGGACAGGCAATTTAAACGGCAGCTACAGTGACAGCGCGAGGCAGCTTTGATCTGACCGGTTGGTTATGTAAGACTTAGGCTAATGTGTATTGGCTACATTGTTCAAAGTGCTTGCGCGGCCCGTGCTGCACAAGGTTACTTTGTTTGTCATGTTTACTTGTTTTAAAGGCGCTGTATGTAAGAATGTGGCCACGCTGGAGACTGATTTGTTTGCCCACGGGCGGCTGCCGTGGCAGGGCCGCGTCGCCGCGTCCTTGATCTTCGGTTTTCCAGCGGACCGTTCGAGCAAGTCCGGCTTCTCTGCTGCTAACGCTGCTGCCGGGATACAGCGGAGGAGACTGCTAATGCTATGTACCGGGACACTGCTAACGCTGCTGTAGCTCAGTCGTAACTGTAACTGATGCTGAGACTCTACTGACTGCGTGACTGGTAGACGGCGGTGGGTGGCGCAACAGGCCAAAACACAAATTCAAAACATAAACATGATTTGCGGACTGTAAAAATGTTTTTTAAATGCAAATATTCTGGCTGTGCTATTGTTGTCGGTGAGATCAGTATGTTATATGAACATTATTCCTTAGTCTCTGTGACATATTAGGAGGATTTTACGACTATTTGCTTTAGATTTCTTACATATAGCTCCTTTAAAGAATGATTTCCTGTTGTTTTTTCCTGACGCTGTCCTGCCTCTTGGTTGAGCCCCACCTGCCGCTCATTAGGCTGCATGTTTGTTTGGGATTGTTGATGTTTGTCCAGTGTTTTTGGAAACACAAAGGATATGTTTGGATGTTACTCCTGACAATTTTCAAAGTAAATCATAGTGTCTTAGAAATTTACAATATTTTCTAACTTTGAAGAAGCTATGTTTTCCATCCATTCTGGTGCTGTGTGGCTATTTGTTTGAACTTCTTTTTTCTTTGTCTCACAGCAAAATGATTTTATCTGTGCTCAATTGCTGGAGAACATTGAAGTCAATTGAGGAGATTTTTTTGTTCTGAGAAATTAATAAATAAATAAATAGACGCCACTGGAAATACCATTCACAAACTTGAACACCACAGGCCTGTCCTGCTTTGGAAAAAGGATCAGTTCTAGAGTGATTTTGACAAAATTGAATGTGAGAACCTTTGATCATGTAACAGCCAATATACAGCACCAATTTAAAAAAAAACAAACAAAAAAAACGAGACGTGTAAAACTTAAAGAATAGCAGAATGCAATGATTTGCAAATCCTTTTTGATCTATATTTAATAAAGGTCAAAGACTAGATAGCCTATTTAATGTTTGAACTAATTAGCTATGTTTTTTTTTTTTTGTTGCTTTGTTTTTTTTTTAAATATGCACTCATTCTGAACTTGATGCCTGCAAAAAAAGAAGCAGGCATGTTAACCACTGTGTTACATCACCTTTTATTTTAATAACACTCAGTAAGTGTTTGGGAAGTAAGGACACTAACTGTTTAAGTTTTGAAAGTGAAATCACGTTGTTACTTGATATACAACTTCACCTGTATTTTGCGCTTCATAATGTACCACACATTTTCAGTGGGAGTCAGGTCTGGACTGCCGGCAGGTCAGTCTAGTACCTGCACTCTTTTACTTCTGAGGGGTCAGTGGAAAAAGGTTAGACAAGATTCCTGCATCTACTTTTCTGTCACAACAGAAACTATCGTGCCCTAATTTAATGCTGCCATCAGTCTGTGGCTGGTGCGAGTTGGACCTCTGTCAAAAAATACACTTAGCCGGAGTAAAAGACACTTTTCTGGGGTAGACTTTTACAAGAGTGCTCCTTAAATATTCAGGTATTTTGACAGACCTTAGTTTCACTGTGGAGGTCTGTGATTGATGTTATCAACACTGTTACAGTTCAGACAATGATCAGCAACAGTTGGGTCTTGTCCGTATTATTTGTAGTGATGTCTGCCTGCTGTAGTCGCCTAATGTTCCCCTGAAAATGATGCAAAGCAATAATCTGCACAATTTAAAGGGGTTTCTTTGTGGTCACCAGATTTTTAATGGCATCAATTGCTCAGTTCACTCAATGAGAACAGTGTAATGAGTGTGGAAAATGAAATTACTTTGCTGCCCTGAAGACCTGGAAAAGGCCACATTTAAGATGTATTACAATATAATGACCAAAAACCAGTGCGATGTCTAGTTCTATATATATATTCCTGTACTGATATTATATATGAGCAGACTGTTAGCTATACCTGAAGTATACTTGATTGGTTGATTGGTATACTTTGTTTTCCCCTCTTAGGTGCTGAACATTGAGCGGGTGAAGGCTCTGGAAGCCTGGCTGAAAGCGACAAATATAAAGCTGACACAAGTCAACGGCCAGAGGAAGTATGGAGGACCACCTGAGGGTGAGAAAGGCTGCTCAGCTCAAACACACAGCACTTACACAAGACTACAATAAAACTAGCTTCTCGGAGAAACTCAAAGATACATACAGTACATGTGGAACTAAGTCAGTCGAGTTATTTTCTATCTAGGATTACTTATTTTGTTCAAGCAACGGTCCAGACACACCGTGCATTAACACATGAATGTGTGTGTCAACTTATGTGGTCACAGCTATAGAGAATCCATACGTTTTTCCCTTTTTTTTAATACTATGTATCACAGTTTATATGTAACCTGTACACATGTTGGTGCTGCAGTGGGTATTCGAGTGAAAATCTTGTGTTATGATGACAATAAGGCAAAAAAAAAGGATGCACAAACCCAGTCGATAGGACACTGTGCAGTGAGTCATTTGAAGTGATGTACAATTGTGTTACCACATTGCTTGTGTTTAAGCCAGGCAAGACTAAGTAGCCTGCATAACCTAAAATAATCCTACTTATGGTTGCTGCAGTTAAAATGTATTGTCAGAAATGCTTACGTCTCCATGATTGGGGCTGTTGCATTCACTTGTTGCCTTCTCCCCCTAAAATTCTGCCTGGTTCTGTGCACTAGTTCAGTCCGTCTACTTCCTGTCTTGAAGAAGGAATTCGTAGCAGATTGAATATGGCACATGGCCATAGTGAGAACACAAGTTGGAAACCGCAGGATTGCTGGTTGGAATCCCGACTTGGGAAAGCCAGTCTTGTGGTCGACAGAAAATCGTCAGTTTGGCAGCTCGTTTAAGCCCAGTTGGGCTAAAAGAGATCCTAATAAAAACTCATGTCAGAAGAAACCTCAATGTGGGAAAATTCATGATGGGTGATATTGTATCTTGACAATTGTACTTTAGCATAGCTATACTGGTTTTAAGCAAGCAGCAACATCCAGGGCTGAAAAGTAAGGCCAACGCAAAGTGCCCAAGGCTGCAGTTCCTCTAACGGCCACTTGATGCTGGCTCCAAAAGCGAGTCAGTCCCCATCATAGACTGTATAACAATATGGACGTAGTCACCATGACGTCACCCATTGGTTTCTGAGGAGCGGGTTTGAAGCTCAAAGTAGGCGGCTCTGGCCGTCGCCATCTTGGCAGTGCCTGACTCCGCCAACTCCCAGCCAATCAAAAATGGGCAAAGAGGCGGGCCAAATGAAGCCTGGTTGCTTAAACACGCCCACCTCGCTCGAAGCTGCTAAGTTTGCTAAGGCTAACAAGCTACGCTACTTTGGCTAGCCCTGTGGTGTTGGCTGCTCCCGCTCATGCTCCTGCTTGGTGCCAGCTCCCTCACGAAACAAAATATCCAAAAGGCACAAACACGGCTGAGAGGTCAGGTTCAATGACTTGAGACGACCCCTAGCAGACAGCCAGCAGCTAGTTAGCCACCCATAATGGCGCGACCTGTTATTCAAAGTGACCACGCCCTTAATTAAGCGTAACTATAAGCCTTAATAAAATTTAAACGGATGAGTTATAAAAAAAAATTCACCCCCCGTATAGTTGTCATGACAGGCTGTAAACATGTTTATTTCTGCTGTAAAGTTGAGCATTTTAACATGTGGGTCTATGGGGATTGACTGGCTTCTGGAGCCTGCCTCAAGTGGCCATTCAACCAACTGCAGTTTTTGGCACTTCGGCATTGGCTTCACTCGTCATCACTGGAGGTTGCCTACATAGACCCCCATGTTAAAATGTCTCACTTTACAACAGAAATAAACATGTTTACAGCCTGGTCCAAAAGGGAAAAAAAATAAACGGTTTTGGTCTCTATAGCTAACTCACCAATTTAAATGTTATCAAGGCATTGTCTTAAGGTGGACTGTTAAGGCGGACAAGCTATTCTCATTGTGGTGACAATCTCAGCCACTCATAAACAGATAATGGAGATATGTCTGACTAGTGAGTCTCTCTTATTGAGTGTTAACATTTATTGTAGTTGGGTTAGGATTTATTATGATGTGAATTTCTTAATACTGTTTTGTATTTCATATTTATATATTTAAGTATACTTACCTACCTTCACAGAACACAAATTTGTGCGTTTTTTTTTTTTTTTTTAAGTATCATCTTCTCCTGGTTGTTTACAAAGCCCTTAATGGTCTGGCCCCATCCTACATCACAGACCTCCTAACCCTTTGTTCTACTTCCAGGTCCATCAGGTCAGCTGACCAGGAGTTCAAGGGGTGTCCAAGTCTCTTAAATTATTGCTAGTGCTACTGCTAGCCGACTTTGCTAGCTGTTTAGCCCCTCCCACCTAGGAAAAAATGCGAGGAGCTAGCGCTAGGAGCGATGAGCGAGCATTGTCGGTTTAAGAGACATGAGACGGCCTTACTCTGAAGCGTCACGTGAAGCGACGTCCATTCCTGATGACGACGGCAGAACTAGATCTGCTGTATAACCGAGCCAGCGTTTAGCGTACATCCCAAGTCACATTATATTCGCTGATCAAAGCCGTAACCCCCCCCAATTTGCCTCACAGGGCTTTACAGCATACAACATCCCTCTGTCCTTTGGACCCTCACAGCTGATCAGGAAAAACTCTGCAAAAAACCCTTTAACGGGGGGAAAAACCGGTAGAAACCTCAGGAAGAGCAACTGAGGAGGGATCCCTCTTCCAGGACGGACAGACGTGCAATAGATGTCGTACAGAACAGATCAGCATGATAAATTAACAGTAATCCATATGACACAATGAGACAGAGAGAGAGACAGAGAGAGAGAGAGACAGTGACAGAGAGAGGTGCAGGACAGACGGTAATGACAGTAGCTTACAACAACATGAAAGTAATAATATTAATTAATATTAATATTAATAGGCTAATTTATATTACCTACAAGCTATTAAACATTATTCCACTCACATGACATGCAGGACAATTACTGATGGGCAAATGTGTGTGTGTTTGTGTGTGGTGTTATATCAACACGTGTGGTTCTGGACATGAGCTGCTGCACATTTAACAGCCACACATCACCGACAGTCCGCTGAACAACGCAACGGGTTGTGAATGAAATAAACTTAATTACAACATGACAGTCTTGCACGAAATATCATTAACGTTACTCTTTGTAGTCACGTAGGCATGTGAATTACAGCGTTTCATTGCAAAGAATGCATGTAACGGGTACACTTGCGCTGTTTCTCCGCCATCTCGTTCAAATGTGCCAGATGTAGAGGGCGGGTATTTATACGTCATGGCGTTCAGCTGAAAAACTCTTCCGGATAGGAAGCTCTCGACCATCCTAGCTCGTAGCTGCTTAAAGCTTGCTGCTAGCTCCTAGCGCTAGCTCCTCGCTGCACAAATAAGAGACTTGGGACGGCCTAGAAGATGGCGGACCTCGAACGACTTCCGGTTCAAGCGAGGAGCTAGCAGTAGCACTATAAAAATAAGAGACTTGGGACGCACCCAAGGGATTCAAGCTCAGGGGTGATCGTGCCATTTGCTATGTCTGCCCCCAAACTGTAGAACAGCATCCCCCTCCCAATCAGCTCCGCCCCCACCCCTCGTTTAAGTCCAGGCTCAAAACCTGCTTTTATTTATCAGCGTTTGAGTCTTTTCCTGACATGTGCCTGTACATGTTATGTCTCTGAATGTTTGAGTTGTGTACCTGACAGTTATGTTGCCTCTCGTGTATGTGTTTTTAGTGACTTCCTTTTGTACAGCCCTTTGGTCAGTGTGAGTTTTTTTCAAATCATCATTATAAATAAATTTGAGTTGATAATTTTAGCATCAGTGTCAGAAAAAAACCCAAATGATACTCAACTCGTCCTGTAGATCAGTAAAATAATGCAAAAGCATTGGCAGGAATGTGTATCATGCCACCTGTGTGCACATATATTGTGTGTCCTCGAGCCTGAGCACGAGACAAACAAAACAGGGATCCACTCCTAAAAAAAACAGCTGCTCTACAGAGGACCCTGCCAGAGATCAAACACTTGACAGGGCACATTTTGGCCTTTCCCTACACTTCTCACAGTGTCCCAGCAGGACAAACCCAGCTGCCTCCAACAGCACTGATGAGGAGCTCTGATTAAGGTGTGGCAGGTAGCGAGGCCTTTTTCTCAGCAGACACGCAGACTTGTCATGGTAGGAAACGCACAGGTGTTACTAATGACATTATCACTGAATCTCTTCCATTCAAGTATCCCAGTAAGCCACCACAGTGTGACACTGAGCCAGCATGAAAAATACCAGCATCCTGAAACTGAAGCGGCTAAATGGAATTCAGCCATCATTCCTTGCCATTATTTACACCTGTGCTTCTCTTACTGTGACACCTCACTAATTACTCAATTGAATTATCTGTAGCTAATTAAGTGATTTATCTAACTGACTGCAGCTGTGTGAACAGCAAAATCTGCAAATCTCTAAAAATGCTGGAGTTGTTTTAAATTAAATTGCACTGGCTGTGTTTGTAAACACACTTATATGACAAAGTGCTGTCATCAGAATAAAAGCGTCTCATTTTAACACGTGTTAACGTAAGGTTTCATGTCTTGAGAAAAACAAACTAGTTGAAACAGTGAACTGATGGAGCAAAGTCACAGATTTACTATGAACTCAGACTCTAGACTTATTTAAAGCATATTGAAAATATAACATGGAAGGTTTTTTACTCCATAATTTCAAATCTTTTACTCAATAATATTTATGTGATCTTGAGGAAATTATCACTGCATACTTGGATTGAATTGGTTGCTGTTTGATGAAGAACATTTCATCATAAAATGCAACAATGATTTATATTCAGGGATGATCAGACACAATGTTCTGATGCTCTGATAAAAACTTGATACGGGTGTTTTCATTATTTCATCATAAATTTAAAATCAGGAGTTTAATGAGAATTGGGCCAAAGCAGCTTAATCAAACACATTATTTTTACTACTGGAAGGCTGAGGCATGTAGGCTGAAGCTATACCAGGCTGTGGTTGCACAGACTGTACTTGTTAGTAAGATTGGTTAATTGTTTATTGTCTCTTCAGGGGGATTGTTGACGAGAATAAAAAGACCAGACAACTCAAGCCTTATTCTTTAAAGTTGGGGTTGGCAGCTTTTTTTTCACATCAGTGGGCAAAACTCCCATAACAGACTTTGAGCATATTGTAATTCAAGTAATCTGAAAGAAAACTAAACTCCTGCACCTCCTCCTGGTGTTGTTTTTCAGGCTTTGGAAAATCTAGCCTGTGACAGGAGACTTTGGGCAATCACAGTTCATTTCAGAGAGAAAGGGCATTCCTTTTGGCTCATCCACAAATGCCGATGTGCGTGCACATCCCTTCAGTGAAAGCCTGATTCAATGCAGTCCTGCAGAGAAAGATGCTATTCCAGCACTGTCAACATCGCAAAGCAACCCAAGACAAAGCCGCTGGCCACCAGCCTGTAAGCTGCTACGGTGGCTGTCTGAAGCTCCATCTCCCAAACTGCTGCTTGCTTTTCCCTGATGAAGTAGTCCACAGCAGCAGGAGGCAAGGCGGAGGGACTGGCTAGCTAGTTATTGTCTCACTTGTGGTCTGATAAACACAGAGAGAGAGAGAGAGAGAGAGAGAGAGAGAGAGAGAGAGCAGGAAATGGAGGGACTCAGCAAATGAGCCGTGTGCAACTTAGAGTGAAATAAATAAAACACTTGGTTACTATATGAAGCACATGCATATATGCCCATGGTCATCCATTGGGAGGGGCGTAGGACAGGGAGCTGAGATCTGCAGTAGGAGGGTATACTTTCAATTTCTGAAGGGGATTTTTTGCCTTTGCAGATTTCTGCCTGCCCCAGCTTTAATGGAGATCTTAGCAGACAGAGTAGCAAGTAATTGTGAATTGGTAGATTTTTCATTTGACCTGATGTGAAGTGATAAATACAGAAATAATCAGGCAGCATCATCATCTCCCATCTCCTCTCCATTCTGCTGTCAGTGTGGGACGGGCCCACCCCAGGGGCCCGCTGTGAGGTGTTCATCAGCCAGATCCCACGGGACACATACGAGGATCAGTTGATCCCCCTCTTCAGCTCTGTGGGGCCCCTCTGGGAGTTTCGACTCATGATGAACTTCAGCGGCCAGAACCGCGGCTTCGCCTATGGGAAATACGGCTCTCCAGCTGTAGCCACCGAAGCCATCCGTGTGCTGCATGGTCACGTGCTGGAGCCAGGCTTGAGCCTCAGCGTCCGCCGCAGTACAGAGAAGAGACACCTCTGTATCGGAGACCTGCCAGCCTCTACCAGGCAAGAGGATCTACTGCAGGTACAACAGCTCACAGAAACATAATGTATTTATTTATATAATCATTTATTTAAAATTTAATATCACTTAATTATCACAATATTTTCTGTGTCTTTCTGCGGTCTTGCATCCCAGGAAATTGTCTATCTTTGCAGCCACTGTACTGCAAACTTTGAAGGCCTAGTGACAGTCGTTACATGATGTGACGTGTTTTGGCTAAAAGTTGGTGAACAAAAACAACACTGATATCATTAGAAAGCTAAGAATCTCCTCTTTCTAAAAGTCTCTGATGGAGAGGGATAGCAAGGGGTAAGCATTGTGCTCATTTTGCTAACAAAGGGGATGGTGTCCCCGTCCCCCCTCGGATTACTTATTGGGAATCAAACAACTTTGAGGGCTGTGGTACATAAAAGGATGGCTAAACTTAAGCTATCAGGTGGACTATTGCTTATGTTAGCTTACCTCATTGCCGTAGAAAGCTGTCCTGACACCACCTCCAGGCTAGCCCTTTTACTTACTCGTAGGTGTGACTGTTTTCCCAGGGGGAATGCTATCCATACTGAAAGACACTCGCTATTAGAATTAAAATCCTTTGTGAGTTCAGGTTTTAAGTTGAAGGGCAATTGATTTGTTAGCATATAAAAAAAAAACACCAGCTCTCATAAGTTTTACCAGTACTGCAGAGTGCATAGCACTTTCTCCTGTGCCCATGATGTCCACCCACCCTCTCTTGTAATATTATCTTCCGGACTTTTTAGCTGTCATTTTCCTGTATAAAAACACGGACATTGTTCAGCACTCTCTGTCCTGCTTTCATACATATCTGGACTGGCCATGACCACTTCACTGACCTCTTATGTTGAGTTGCATTTAACCCACAAGGACCGAAAGCTTATGGGAAGTAATGAAATATTAAACATTTTAGAGTACTGTTACTGCTGTATGAACGAATATTGATTACTGTCTCTGTGACAAATGTTTTCTCCCAGGCTCTGCGAGCGCTGACAGAGGGGGTGGAGAGAGTGTCTCTGAAGGCCGGGCCTGGTATACAGGGGGTGTCTGCCATAATCGCCTTCTCATCCCACTATGCTGCTTCAATGGCAAAGAAGATGCTGGTGGAAGGTAGGTGAGCTCCTGTTGATGGAGACGGACTGATACATGGGATCAGTGTATTGCTGGAACTGTGGTCCCATTTATGTTGTCAGCCTTTCGTATAATGCAGAATTTTTATGCCTCTGAGCCAGCGATAGTCATGGCTGGAGGCAGTATGTTGTCAGGTTGTAAGTCTCATTCTTGTGAAGGCAATATCTCAAGAACACCTTGAGAACATGTCTTCAAATTTGGCACAAATGCACGCAAAGCTCTGCATTTATCTCATGAGCGGAGGCTACAGTCAAATCTAATGTCAGGTAGGGCTGCAACTAACGATTATTTTCATTGTCGATTAATCTGTCGATTAATTCTTCGATTAGTCGACTAATCATTTTATCGAAAAATGTGTTAAAATGTTGAAAAATGTCGGTCTGTTTCTCCCAAACC